>NW_021320190.1:325672-362504 GCF_001605985.2 Dendrobium catenatum | reverse complement strand
GAATCCTTGCTCATTTCCTCCTTTTGCCCTATTCAATCCCCTCCAGATTGAATAGAGGGCTGAGATCGTTTGAGTGAGCTCCCAGATGGTCACCACCTATCCAGGGAGTGGCTGGGAGCAGATGGAACCAAGGACAAGAGGACATCTTATGTGGAAAGTGTCCCTTGTCCACTAATGAGCATGGGGAATTGATCTTAGTTGTTTGATCACGATCTAGTGGCTGTGATGGGCTCAAAGAAGGTTCTAGATATTAACTAAACTGCTGGATTGATTTGGATTAGAGTGGGATCAAGTTTAAAAAGGTTTTTGATCAAATTTGACCACTCCAAAAACCATGTTGACTATTTGACCAGTCAATATGCCACATGGGCTTGTGAGTTGGTATATGGAGAGGCCTTGGGTGCTGGAGTGATGATTTGGAGGGAGCCTAAATGGGTTGGAGTAACTTGAGTCAAGCCATTTGGGCAATTAGAGGTTTGTTGACCAAGCATGCATTGACTGGTCAACTAACCCTTGACTGTTGAGGTGGCAGCCAAGTGGACTCAAGAGTTGGTTAGATTGAATCAAAACAAAGGCCAAGTGAAGGGATTGAGACTTGAGTTTGGTATGGGAGTTTGAAGTAAATTTGACCAAATTTATTAAGTTGACTTGGTCAACTTGACTTGGGTTTGACTCAAAATAGGTTTAGAAATGTTTGAGACATTAAGTGGAATGAGTTTAAAAGTTTGAAGACATTGATTTGGTTAAATGGTTTGAAACGACTCATTTGAACTCTTAATGGTTCATTGGGTCAATCTATGTTGACTGGGTCAACCAGGTTGACCCAAGGGGTGAGTTTGGGTTCAATCAAATTGTTATAATATTTTGAGTCTATTAAAAGTGGTTCCAAGGTTTGGAAAGTCAATTTGGTCAAAAATACCTATTTTGGCCTTTAAGGGTCTATTTGGTCAACCTAGGTTGACTTGGTCAACCAGGTTGACCCAGGGTCTGGGTTTGGGTCCAACAAGTTTGATTTGATATTTGAAAATTGTTGGAAGAGGTTCTAAGCAATTTGGAAGTCATTTGGTTTGAAATGCCTATTTGAACCCCATAGGGGTACTTTGGTCATTTTGACCCCTGGTCAACTGGAGGTCAAAATGTGTCCACTAAAGTGTAGTTTAATGTTTAATGGGTCATGATTAAGTGTTTGGAAGTGACTAGAGGCTTTGATGAAGGCTCTAAGGTCAGAAACTTCTATGTAACAGGTCCGGTGGCATAGGCTGTAAATATTTGAAGGTTTTACAACCTTTAGATTTTGATTTAGTTTTTGAGGTTAGAGGCCTCAGAAAGGGCTCAACTTTGGATGGTTGCCTCCAGAGACATGTCCCATCAGTATGCAACTGACAGACTTTGAATCGGAGGTCATTTGATTGGGTTTTGAAGTGTTTGAAAATTCGCTGAAAAAGGCTTTTAGGACTTGGCCTTTTAGCCTTGAATTTTGGTTTGGATTTCTAAGATCTGGGTAGATCCTATGGTTAAGATTCTAGGAGGACCTAGAGTTTGGGTTGATGATTTAGAGTCAAGAGTGGCCCAAGTGACCTCATACAAAAATGAGGTCAACAGACCATCATCGCTCTACGGTGCGATCTTTCGAACCTTCATCACCATCAGATTATGGTTCTTCCGACTATTGTCTCTCATCGACTACAGTCCTTCCCATTACCGTCACCCCGACCACAATAATTCTAACCTCCGCCGCCCATCGACCATTGTCCTTCCTACCATCATCACCCAACTTTAGTCTTTCTAACCTCCATCATCCACTAATCATTATCTCTTCGATCATCATCTTCAGATTGTGGTCTCCTTGATCATTGTCGTTTGACTATGGTCCTCCTGATCACGTCACCTAATTATGATCTACTTGACCATCGTAGGTTACCCAATTACGATCCTTTTGATTGCCATCACCCGACTACGATCTTTCTGCCTTCTTCACCAGCCAACTATGGTCCTTCTAATCACCATCGCCTGACTACGATCCTTTCGACCAATATGGCTCACCTATTATGGTCCTGCCGACCAAACAAATATGTCAACATTGATTCTTCCAACTCCCGCCATGAAATGTACTCTATATGATGTATACTTACTACATCAAGTAAAGTCCTTCCCCCCAGAAAGGGCCTTACTTGTAATCAACTGCAAACACAAGTGGATTCATTTAAACTGGGGTAAGCCTTGTGGTTTTCCCCATTTTTCAAGGGCTTTTACATACAAACTTTGGTGTCTCTTATGAATGTTATACCTTTATATTTCATTTGTCTGTGTGTTGCATCTTCGTACGAAGCTAGGATGCTAAAATTCATATTTCTTTATCATTGTGAATATTCCATGACGCAACATATTCATTGCTCATTTTAATCTCTTAGTTGGGAGCTTTGACTACCAATTAAGAGGTCTTAAGTTCAATACCTATGTATGTGATGTATGTATAAATTTATCTTCATTGGCTCAAAAATTCAAAAAAAACATTATTGCATATCTTCAATCTCATCGTAGATCAATTAAATTTCAACTATGACCAATTCAACTTTAATTGAAGTAAAATATTGCGTCCAAGAGTTTTCGCAGCGGTAGAGAAATATAAAGTTTAACGTCTTAGTATTGTACGAAAATCCAGCACGCAATCAAATAAAAAGAGAGGATTCATCATCCATTAGAGACACCAAGTTTTTAATGTGGAAACCCCCTAAAAAGGGTAAAAAATCATAGGGTCTGGCCCTGTATAAATGAATCCACTAGTGTTGTAGTTGATTACAAATGAGGTCCTTCCTCGAAGGAAGGCCTTAGCTTGATGTACATATAGTAGAGTACATTACATAATGAGAATACAAAGCATCAATGTTGATGTGTTAGTTTGGTCTGAAGGACTGTAGTCAGTGTGTGACGTAAGTCGAGAGGACCGTAGTCGGCGAACGATGGAGGTCAGAAGGAATGTAGTCGGCAGGCGACGTAAGTCAGAAGGAATGTAGTTGGAGAGCAACATAAGTCTGAAGGACCGTAGTGAGTGGACGACGGAGGTCGGAAGGACTGTAGTCGGCAGGCGAGGTAAGTCTGAAGGACCATAGTCGACAGGTGACGGAGGTCAAAATGACTATAGTCTGACAATGGAGGTCAGAAAAATGGAATCTAGTAGAAGTTCATTAATGGGCACAAATCCAACATCAGATAGATGTCTGGTGAAAGTCTGGAAATTGGAAGAAGTCCAGCGTCAGGTAGAAATTTGGCAAAGAGCGGAGGTCCAATATCGGTTAGAAGTCGGGCGTTAGTTGGTGGCCGAGGAGAACTCTGACGTTAGATGATAGTCGGGGAGAACTCTAATGTTACTTGGAGTTCTGGTGAAACTCCGACATTATTTGAAAGTCGGGCGGAATTCTCACGTCACTTTGAGGTCGGGCAGAATTCCAGCGTCGAGCAGAACTGGCGGTGGTCGAGGAGGAGTTATTTTCCCTTATATCCTTCTTTCTTCATCATTCTTCTTGCTTCTTTCTTGGGATCCCTCTCTTTAGAAATAAGGGGTCTATTTATAAATTTTTTGGATTGGCATGGCCTGTAAATAGGTGAGAGATTAGGGGCGAATCGGGAGTGGTTTGAATGGACGGTCGATATTGAATCCGTTGATCGTACGTGGACCGTTTGCCAGACATTTGAAGGTCTTAATGATGTCTGCATTTCCCTATCTTGGGCTCGTTGGATTCGTCTCTTCGAGCCGCTCGATTCGACTATAAGCACGTCATGTTTAAAAATCGTTTGATAACCCAATTTGTGGTTTGAAATTTTCAACAGCGCTTCGGGTCCTTGATTTGTGCTCAGATTGAGTCGATTTTGGTGTCGTTGGGTTTGTATTTCCGAGATGATCAGCTCGACAATAAGTTTGCTGATATCAGAGTTCATATGATCCCAAAATTAATTTTTGAAGTTTCTAGTTTGGTTTTGCCTTGAGATTCGTGCCCGATCAAGATAATTTTATGATGACGTATCATAAAACAAGACCTGTTATTCTATCAAAGTAAAAGCCTAATAATTAACGTTTTAAACGATCTTTAATCATTGATCCAAATTCAAAAACGGTTCCTAGATGTGAACAAGACCAGTGGATCATATTTACCAAATTCGCATCAAATAATGCTACCGATCAATGTGTAGCAATGCGAACGAGCAATTTTAAGCATTTGAGATTTTACATTTCTATATATTTTGAGATTACCATATGTTATTACGTTTTTTAAGAATTTTTTTTTTTCCTTCAAACAGAATGAAACTTTTAAAAACGAAATCATATGAATAAAACTGATATTTTATTATTTATATCTAAACTAATTTTAGTTAATTTAGATTAACATTCAAGACTATAAATTTATTTTAATGTTAGAAATTCTAAATAATTTGATTATAATAGATCTAGTGGGGGGATTGTGACGTTGGACGGTTAGATCATTTAAAATAGTATTTACACATTTTAGATATATTGGATTTATTGTTCAAAACGATCGTGAAATGTATGAGGATATTATTACTTGTATTCAAGTTAGAAGATTGAATTGGAGGAATGCATCATGCCTTTTGTGTGATATAAAAGTACCGTCAATTATAAGAAAAATTTCTATAAAATGGCAGTGAGATCCGTAATGTTTTACTGCACATAATGTTGATCATTAAAAGAAAAGTATAAAATTAAGTTAAGTCCACTTGCGTCCGGATAAGAAGTCTGTTAAGGAATCTGTAGAGATTATTGGTAATGAAAATGAAAAAAAATCTGTTCAAAGAACCATTGCTGGAACTGCGGGAAAACAAGACAGTTGAAGATGAACCTTCCTTAGTGGTTTTAAATGATGTTCCTAATGTTGATAATGATCTACCTAATGTTGTTAATGATCTACAGGACACGGTGTCCGTGCCATTAGTTAATGTTTCTAATGGTGGTGAAGAGATTTTGGTGGACCATGCTGCTACTATTTCTGAGAATATTACTATTTACATTCCTGTTCAAAATAACTTGGAACCTAATGTTATTATGAATTCTGACTCTATTAATGTACAGGATTCCGGGAAGGATACTATTGTGACAATTCCTATGGAAGTTAATAAAGGTACCATGTGTGGTTTGTCTCTAGAAGAGGGAGAAATTGCGTCTGGGGAACTAATTTCTGTCCTGATTTATTTATTGGAGGATGGTAGGTTCATGGAGGACGATTCTCCTAATGCTTGTAAGTCTCCTTCAAAATTTAATTATAATAGTGATAACACTTCTTATAAGGAGGAATTTAATTGTAGTGCTAAATGTTACACCAAATTAGATGACCTTGATTCCAGTTTTATTAAAATTCAGAGTAAGAAAGGAAGGAAACCTAAACATATAACGTGGCAACCGGCTAGGAGCAATCCTAAAAATTCGCGCTAAAAAAATTCTCATTAATTTTGCTTATGTTTAGTACGATTATTTGGAATGTTAGGGACATTGGACGCCCTTCTTCTAAAATTCGTGTTAAAAATTTATGCCGGATTCATAAGATTTCTATTCTAATTTTGCTTGAACCTTTAATTTCGGTTTCCCGTTTAATGAATACCTCTAGGCTTTTGGGTTTTGATTCTGCAATTGCTAATGTGTCGAACAAAAATTGGGTTTTCTGGAAATATCCTATTAAAATTGACGTTATTGGTGACTTCAATCAAGTTATGCATTGCAACATTGAGGCTTTTAATTTTCATTGTTATGCTTCCTTTGTGTATGCCGCTTCTTCCCTTTACAATAGAAGAATTTTATGGGATCAGCTCATGCATTTTCATAGTAATTGTAACTTTCTTTGGTTGGTTGGTGGGGATTTTAATTCTATATCTTCTGCTTCTGAAAGAATTGGTGGCTCTCCCCCTTCTTATCTCTCTATGGCTGATTTTAACAATATGATTTCTTCCTGCAACTTAATTGATATTGGTTTCACGGGAAATAATTTTACTTGGAACAGGGGGCTCTTTTGGCAAAGGCTTGATCGTGTGCTTTTTAATGACTCATGGATTAACTCTTTTAATGCTACTAATGTTCAGCATCTTAGTAGATCTATGTCTGATCACTCTCCTCTCCTTATTACTATTATGAATAAAAATTTTAATTCCCATGGTCAATTTAGATTTCAGAACATGTGGTTACTTAATGATTCCTTTTTTCCTATTGTTCATAATAATTGGAATACTCCTTTACATCCAGACAATTCAATTTCTGCGATGAATAGGCTATTGTTCAAGCTCAAAAGACTTAAGCAAGAGTTGAATTGGTGGAATCACATTGTCTTTAAAAATATTTTTTTCTAATATTTGCATGTAGATCGAGAATAGTGTGAATTCCTTTGAAAATTTATGTCAGAATGATCCTAGCGATGGTAAATTTGGGCTGTTAAATCAATCCAAAATTGAGCTTTTCAATTTACAAGCGCAAGAAGAGGTTTTTTGGAAACAGAAAGCTGTTGCTAAACATCTTGCTGAGGGGGATGACAATACCAAGTATTTTCATGCTCTTGTTAAGAGGAAAAGGGTTCAGAACAATATCAATAACATTCAAAGGGATGATGGTTCGTATACCTCTAATCCTGTTGATATTGCTAATCTAGTTGTGACTTTCTTTCAGAAACATTTTAACAAAGACGTACTTCTCTCCTCAGCAGATTACTAAAAACTCTTTTATTCCCAAAATCCTCACATTGGAGGATAATGTTACTTTTTCTAGATCCCCTTCTCTTGAGGAGGTTCATGATTCCTTAATGAGTATGAATAGTAATTCTGTTGCTGGTTCTGATGGTTTTACTACTTTATTTTTTCAAAAATGTTGGAATATTATTGGTAATGATATTTTTGCTGCGAATTTGGATTTTTTTAAGGGTAATCCTATCCCTAAATTTTTTATGTCTACTTCTTTAGTTATGATTCCTAAAAATAACTCTTTTCAAACTTGGAATGATTTTAGGCCTATTGGTTTATATACTTTTTTTAATAAACTTCTGTCTAAAATTATGTCTAATCGTCTTGCTTTACTTCTCCCTAAAATTCTCTCTCCCTATCAGATGGGGTTTGTTAAAGGTAGGGCTAGTACTGAGAATATCCTTTTAGCTCAGGAATTATGTCAAGATTTGGATGTTAGGATTAGAGGCGGTAATGTTATCTTAAAACTTGATATAGCCAAAGCCTATGATAATATTTATTGGTCCTTTCTTTACTACATCCTTGAGCTTTTTGGTTTTAACTTTGTGGTTATTAACCTTATTAAGAACTGTGTTGAAAATGTGTATTTCTCTATTGTTTTAAATGGATCTAATCATGGTTTCTTTAAGTCTTCTCTTGGTTTAAGGCAAGGAGACCCTATCTCGCCTGCTTTGTTTATTATTGCTGCTGAATTCCTTTCTAGGGGGCTCTCTAATTTATTTGAAAACAACCCGGGTATGTACTTTCATACTTTGGGTGGTTTTCATATTTCTTATCTGTGTTTTGCTGATGACTTTGTGGTTTTCACTAATACTACCATTAATAGGATTCATAAGGTTATGGATTTCTTTTATACTTTTGAAAGGAATAGTGGGCTTTCATGGAGTAAGAAGAAATGTTATTTTATTACTTCTAAAAGGATTAACAATGATCGCATTTTAGCTATTCACAATGCTACTAGCTTTACTCATGCTAAGCTTCCCATCAAGTATCTTGGTGTTCCTCTATTTAAAGGTAGAAGGCAATCTTTTTTGTTTAATGATCTTATTACCTCTATTCAGAATAAGCTCAACTCGTGGGATTCTAATTTTCTCAGTTTTGGTGGTAGATTGACTCTTATTAAAAGTGTTTTTTATGCTTTACCTGTTTACATGTTTCAAACTATTTTCCCTACTCAAGAGGTTTGTAGTAGGATTCATAAAATTTTTAGCAAGTTCTTCTGGAAAGGTACTTCTTCCTATTCTAAAATTTCTTGGGCTGCCTGGGATAAAAGCTGTGGTGCGCAAGAGGAAGGTGGTTTTGGTTGCAAAAATCTTCATGACCTTGCTAAGGCATTTTCCTATAAACTTTGGTATAATTTACGTGCTAAAGAGAATCTTTAGGCTAAGTTCATGCTTGATAAATACTGTGTGGGTAAGCATCCTACTACTACTCCCCCTAAAACTGGGTATTCTAAAGTTTGGAAAAGGCTTTATAAGATTAAATGGGAAGTGGAGCCCTTTATTTTTTGGGGCCTTGGAGATGGAAATATACTTTTCTGGCAAGATAGATGGCTTGGTAAAGATACAATTGATACGCTTTTAAATTCTATCTCTATTGATACTGTTAAAGTTAATTTTTTCTTTACTCATAATGGTTGAGATTATGATAAATTATTTAATATGATTCCTGATAGCATTTCTCATCGTATTTCTAACTTGCACATTAACAATAATTCCAATGATTTTATGCTTAGTGATTTATCCAGAAATGGTAAATTCAATTTAAAGTGTGCTTGGCATTCTTTTAGAGAGAAAGGTAACACTGATAGAATTTTTTCTAAAATTTAGCATAAATCTATTCCTACCACTGTTTCTATTTTTGTGTGGAGGGTGCTCCATAAATTCATCCCTACGGAGGATAATCTTATTAAAAAAGGTTTTAGTCTTGCTTCTAAATGCCAATGTTGTTATCACACCGAATCTATGCATCATATTTTTGTTTTGGGTCCCGTGGCTATTAGAACGTGGGCTCATTTTGATGATATATTTAATTTAAATACTTTTAATGCTCATTTATCTCTTAATTCCCTTCTTAATTCTTGGATGAGTGACAATAAAGCTCATATTCACAATATTATTCCTTCACATATTTTGTGGTTCCTTTGGTTGGAAAGAAATAATTCTATTTTTAATGCTGTTAAGATGAATCATCTTATTGTTATCCAAAGGATGAAATACAAGATCCTTCCTCTTGTGGCCATTAAATTGATCACTAGGAAATTTTTTAAAAATTGTTATAGTGATGCCTCCTCTCTTGGGATTATTTGGGAGTGTTCTAGTTCTCCTAATACTGTTGTTTATTGGAATAAACCCCGTGTTAATTTTTATAAACTTAATGTGATGGGTGTTAGCACTGACATTGGTAATGGTTGTGGTGGGATCATCAGAGA
The DNA here is from genome assembly GCF_001605985.2 of Dendrobium catenatum. NCBI lineage: Eukaryota > Viridiplantae > Streptophyta > Magnoliopsida > Asparagales > Orchidaceae > Dendrobium > Dendrobium catenatum. The sequence continues at coordinate 353,341 of NW_021320190.1, read as the reverse complement.
TTGTAATGGTACCCTTTGCATTGCTTTTGCGGGCCCTGATCTGAATGGTAATAAGGCATCTGCCCTGTTTAACTCCATTTTGTATGGTATTAATCTTTACATTTCTCTTAATATTACTAATGTGGTTATTGAAGTTAATACTGGCATTAACATTCTATCCCTTCTGGAGGATGTCCGTTGTAATCCTAATTACTTCTATCTTGTTAAGGATATTAATCAGTTGTTGTTGATTTTAAACCCGTCTTTCAGTGAGGTCTCTGAGGCTGGTAATTATTGTGCCTTCTGGTTGGCTCATTGGGGCTGTAGTCTCAGGAGTTTTATTTATGTTATTCACTCTATTATCCCTTGTTTGTTATCTGGGATGATTAAAATGGATGCTATTGGTTGCCCTTATATCAATTCTTAATATATGGTTTGCTCCCGTTTGTTTTGCTAGCTGTTGGTTTGGTGTTCTTCAGTTGGCTGCTGTTGTTGTTTAAATCAACTATGTTCTGGTGCTTTTGAGGTTTTGTTGTGGTTGTTACATTGTTGTTATTTTTTCTGAGTGCTTTGTTTTTGAGGTGGGTGACTGGAGCAATGATTTTGTTGGATTTATTGCAGAAGGTCTATCCTTTTGTTGCTCTCCTACCTATTGAGGTGGTGGGAGAAATTTGGAGGCCTTGATGTGGTTTGTTCACATGTATGATTGGTTGTTTTATTCCTTCTGGCATTGTGGTTATTGCTCAGGTTATCTGGCTACCCGGAACTGTTCGGCTGGTTTTTACTGTGTTGGGGGGATGATTACTATCTCTGGCTCTGGGATTTCTTCCTTTTCTGGTTGGAGGTTGTTTGGTAGGTTTGCTGTGGTGAGTGCTTTGTTTATCAGGAATTGTGTTATTAGTCATTCTGGGTTTTGCTGGAGGATCTATTTTGTGCTATTTGTTGTTGGCAAGCTGAGTAGGATGAGTAGGATTGAGCGGCACTTGGATAATCCTAATGAAGCTTTTTTTTTTGTTAACATGCTGAGCTCTAATAGTTACCTTCCTAATATTGGCTGCGTTGTTTTTAAGAGTGTTTTTATTGGTGTTCCCTATATGCTGCTGTCTATTTTTAAGAGTAATTTTCTTTGTATGCACTATTCGCTGCGGACTGGTCGGAGCTATTATTTCCTGGTTCTGGAGATGGATCTTAAATGGATCTTTTATTTTTATTTTGCTTACTTTCATTATGCAGCTTATTTTATTATTGCTAATTATATTTTTTGGCATAGTCTCCTGTTTGTTGTCTCTCTTTTATGCAGTGGGCGACGGTCAGGATTGGCTACTTTTTGGACAGAAAGACTATATTTTTTGGGCTATCCTTTGATCTTTCTTTTTTGGAAGCTTATCCTTAGCATCAGTAGATTGTCATTAGGGATTCTTATAACAGTAGGTAGGGGAGAACATTGGCTCTTAGGCTTTCCTTATATTATTTTTGTTCTCTTTTCGAGCTGATGTTCTCTTTCGTAGATCTGTAACTTGCTTTTTATTTATTTAACGCGTAGGCCCCTCCGTTGGTTAAAAAAAAAAATAATAATAAAATAAAGTTAAGTGTTGAATATATGAGAATGCTTAGGTAGATGTGTAGCTTTACACTTAGAGACATATTGTGAAATGAAAATATACAATAAAATATTGGAGTTGCTCAATTGACAGATAAGAGTAGTGAGAGTCGACATAGCTGATTTGGTCGCATAAAAAGTCGACTTTCTAATGACCTGATTATGAGAATAGATGCATTAGATCTGGCCTATGTTAAGAAAGGTAAAGATAAACTTTAAAAAAATTAATTAGAAAATATTAGAAACAACATTTTTATTAGATTTAAATAGAAATTTGACTATTAATAGTAAAAAAATATCAATTAGCCGACCACACGTGGCGGATTTATGCTTGATGTTGTTGTTGCTGAATGATTCTATTGTCACACCAAAAAAAAAGAAAAATTATTAACATTTTTAACTTAGCTATCAAATTTTTATATAACAAAGATTTAATTATATGAATATGATATTTACTGAAATTTAGAAGAACAAGTCATGGATGAAAAGATCATTATGTATTAATGGCGAGGATAGAGAAAGCATAAGTGAAAGCTTAAAAATTAAGCACAGGATTGCAAATAAAAGCTTCAATAAGTTTTCTGAAAGTAAGCAACGTAAAATAACAGCTGTTATTCAAAAAGATAATAAAATGTTTGACAGCTCTTATTTAAAAATATAATAGTATTTAACAACTGTTATTTGAAAATATAACAAAGTAATATAATAAACGCGGAAAAAATTCGGACCGGAAAAATATGTAAAAATTATTAGATAATCATAAATATTATTGTTTATTGCAAAGCTCATATTAAAATTTTAATTTTTTTATTTTAAATGTCATGAATATTTTATGATTTATATTGTATTTTATGATAAATATCTCATGACAGCATTTTTATTACTTTGTACAAAGCAGCTTTCCAATAAAAAAAAGTTTAGTTCAAAAATTTTTTGTATTAAATAACTTTTTTTTTTTAGTTAAAACCCACAACGGGGCCTACACGTTAATAACAAAAATTCGGTTACAAAGTCCTTCTATATTTAAGACAACAACTTCTATAGGTTTCATTTAAGAGAACTTTCTTTTTATTTTTAAAGTTTATATTTTGAAAAAAAAAACTTGTATTTTTGTTCTGAATATTTGCTCAGGATTTGCACGGTATTGCTAGGGATTTGCTCGGTATTGCTAGGTATTTGCTCGGTATTGTTAGAAAAAACTAGGTACAACTCGGTACAACTCAGTATTTGCTCAGGATTAGCTCGGTATTGCTAGGGATTTGCTCGGTATTGCTAGGTATTTGCTCGGTATTGCTAGAAAAAATTAGGTAAAACTCGGTATTTGCTCGGTATTGCTAGGTATTTGAAAAATATCCAAAAGGTGATGGGATGTTGTTCGGCTCGTCAAGGATTTAAAAAAATGCACGTGCGCGAATCCAAAAAACAACGGGTCGGGTCGGCGACTTTTCTTCATGCTACGTGGCGCTAAAACATTGGTGGCCGAACGTAGAGGAGCGTACGTTCACCGGACCGAATAAAAGTTCCTCTCTAACGGAAACCTTCGTCGGAGATGCTCCCAATCATTTTTTTTTTCTAAGTAAACAAAATCCAACAGCAATTTATTTTATTAAAATCAGGGATGAAAATCCTTCTGATTCCTGCTGGCTTTTTTTATAGTCTTTTTTTTTCTTTTAAATGATGGAGGTAAGAGAATACTGAAATGTTAGTTCAGAGAGAGCCATCGTATAAAAATAAACAAAGCTTGTTATTCTAAATTATGACATATATACTTCTGTATACTGCAGTAGGATAGATGTATGAGATTAATTAAGTACAATAACATCAAAAATCACAGTAGCATTTAATTATTTAAGTTTCTATAGGCCGAATATGTGTTAAACAAGTGAGATAATGGATAAGAATTATAAATAATAATGGGAATTTTTTTTCATCTCGAAATTTGTTTTTAGCATAATTCAAATCCAGCTAGTTGTGCTAATCGATGTCTGATAAAAGGCCTATTGGCAAAAATGTTTCAGCTACTCGGTTATTTAATGTTCATCATATCATAATTTTGACAAATGCACGAAATATAAGATTGCACATACTAGTTCTCCATCACTGCTCACAGCCAGCGTCAGCGATTCTGAGGACTTATTTACTTGTCAATAAATAAAAAAAAATCATTTTTGAAATTAAAAATGATGAATAATTAACGTTTCATTTGGAATAGTTAATTTATGGCTTTTTAAAATAGTTTTTAAGTATAAAAATTAGGCTTCATTTGGGAAGTTATGATTTTTGACTTTTTGTACTAAAATAAGTTTTGAGAAGCAATAAAAAAATCGTTGCAAATGAAGTCTTGCAGGAACTAAAAACTTTTGTTATAAAAAAAATACTTTAAAAGATTATAAGAAAGCTGTACCAAACAAAACCTACATCTTTTCAATTGATAAATTAAACATTTTTTTCTATTAAGCAGAATATAGTGATCCATGCATACAGTTCACACTAAAAAAATAGATGCAAGTATGTTTCATATTCAAGCCATTTTTTCTCAGAAAAAATTTAGAACAGTATATGATGATTCATATAAACCCTAATCTAAAAAATAATTGAAGATTACTTGAATCTAGATCCTCTTTTCAAACAAGATTTTAGAGCCAAAATAAGCTGAACTCTCTCTCTCTCTCTTAAAAATTATTAGCCCTTATAATTAAACAATAAAGAGTGGGTAGATCTAACTCGGGAACTGAGCCATAAAATTTTCCTGGAAGAGACTCTGCCATTTATTTTTCCAATACTGAGGCTAATGTCTGTCGTTTTCGATTCTGCTGCTGAATATTTAATACATTACAACCTTCATCAAAACCTGTTCCTATGGCATCCATAAGCTAAAGAGCCGCCGCGAACCCAGGAATTTTCTTCTTCTCTTTCTTTTCTTTTAAATTCATTATAGATCAAACAACTATTTCCACAACTCTTGTTTCTTTCTCTTGAAATCAATACAAAATATTGTCCTCTAATGCCTCTTATCTAGTTGATTGAGGACTTCGAGCCCAGTTATAAGCTTTAGAATTTCAGTCTCCACATAAATCTAAATGCAAATGATTAAAAAATAAATGACTTGACACAGTTTCAAAACAATTAGAAAAATAAAATTTTGTCTGTTTGTTAACTTAGTGTTTTGGGATTCACCATCTGCTATGCTGAAGGAATCCCAAATCAGTTCCAAAAAATTCTTCAATTTAGAATTTGGCTAAGGACAAAATGAGCTCAGTTTCTTTTTTTGACGGATTACAGGAATCGAGCAACTTCACTTCAGAACCTGTCAGATGTTTCGAAATTTGAATGAGGTAGAATATACAAAGTGTGACAAATTCATTTTTTGATAGGAAGACTCTGCTTTGGAATTACTGCGTCTGTTTGTATTAAGGTGTTAATTAGCTACATATTAGTTTTAAAAAATATTTTTTGTTAGGATAATAATGTAAGTCTGAAAGCAATATGTTTGGTTTTTCTGCTATTTGGCTAAATTAAACAATACAGTCTATTTAATTAGATCAAAAGTGATAATGACATCACTTGTCATTTCTTTTGGCTATTTCATTTGGCTATGATGATTTAATATTTTTAAATTGTGAATAATTTTGTTGCTATTTAGATAACTTTCATATTACAGCAATTTAAGAGATAACATTTTGTTATAATTAAATAACATATCATTTCATCAAAAATCCGTTGAAAAAAACAACTGATGAATAAAAATATGGAGGCAAAAAAAAAAACATATTTTGAATTCAAGTAGAAACTTATTGTCGCCATAAAAATTTACAGCTAAAAAGAACATTTAGTTCTAGTTTGGATGATAGAAATGGATTGATAGGAAATTTAGTGGATATAATTTTTAAGCCAGATTGCCTTTACCCGGCATCATGGTTCAAAGAGGAACAATTCATGAAAATACAATTTATAAATGCAGCACTATTATAATGGTGAGGTAGGCAGCTGGTAATTATGTTTGAAATTCAAAATATATTTCAGAATTGATTAAATTTTAAAATCAGACTGATTTGTTATGATTTAAACATCACTCACTCAAATTAATTAAATTTAATTCTAAAATTGACTCAATATAAATAAAAATATATTCTTTTAATTCAATTAGTAAAATTGCAAGTAGGGGCTTTGTTTCAAACTATGCTAGGGTTTCGTTCCAGTCGTATCCCTCCTCAATCAAGAGCATGTTAGAGTGTTTAATGGTGGAAATTTTTTGGGGAAAATTACACGTCTGCTCTAGGGAAATTAGTGCTTCTAAACCTATTCCTTCTTTTCTTTTCCTTTGTCATCCTCCGAACAGCTAGAGCTTCTTGACCCAAAATTGATTTAATTCATATTTTCTTTTTTAGTTATAGGCCATCTTGAGAATTTTCATTAACACTTCTAACAACATGGATTATAATTGTGTGTTTGTGTGTAGAGCATACTATATGTGTATGAGTATTACATGAAGCTCATCAAATGATCTCCTTTATTCGATATTTCACAAGAGTCTATGATTGTTCATGTCTGGGTTTCATTTTCCGATTTGAGACATCGCCTGTTTTTTCCTAGGATAGCGCTTGGATTAGGATATCTCTTCGGTCGGTTGTTGCAAACTGATAACGCAACAACAAACTATTCTAGACCGTTTGTGGCGATGGTTCTTATGGAACTTGATATTTTTAAATAGTACCCTAATTGTGTTAATCTTGATCCAAAGAAGTCTGGATATATTCAGAAAGTGGTCATGGAGGATTTACCTACTTTTTGTGATCACTGCAAGACCTTAGGTCATAACAAAAATGAGTATTGTTATCTGTTGCATCCACATTTAAAGAAAGTGCAAAATACCAAAACCAAAAATGCTATGTCACAAGCTGAACCCGATATTCTTATTCTCACCGGGGATGGAACCTTAGATATTCTTAAACTTGGTTGAGAAGAGAATTGGATGATAGTATTACATTAAATGAGTCCAACTGATATCTTGATCATAATGCGCATGGCCATCCCCCTTATTGATGAGTCTCTTTTAGTATTTATGGTAACTTAAAGGTTTTGAACCCTTCATTGAATGGTGAAGATGATCATAAGCTAGATCATGTTATGAATTATTGCATTGAAATGCCTTCATTAGCTGATTCTATTTTGTCAATAGATTGTTTTGATGTCTCCAATCTTGTACGTTCCTATTATTTATATTCCCAATTCTTCTTTATTAGAAGGTAATTCTATGGAAAAAAATGAGGGGGTTACACAAGAAGGTATGTAATATGTGAAAATTTTAATTCTCCTTTTGTGGATTTGATCCCCTCTGGCCAATCAGTTTCAGGTTGGAAGTAGGTGAAATAAACTCTTTTGATGATGATTTGTGCCATAATTATTTACAAAAAGAGGATGCTTTGAATTTAATGCTTGTAACTAAAGATGATTTTTCCCAAATTTCAAACAAGAAAAGTAAGAAATTTTTTTTTTTGAATAACAATGCTTTTGAAGCAAGAATTACAAGATCCAATGCTTCCATATAAACAAAATTTAATGATTAGCAATATTATTTGGAATATTATAAATATTATAAGTGTTGGTAAGATTGATACTTGACTTCGTATCCATAACCGTTGTATGATCCATAAATTTTTGGTTTTGGCTCTCTTGAAACCTATGTTAGATGCATCAAATATTTCTATATGCCAAAAATAGCTTTGTTTTGATGCCTCTTATGCTAATCAAAATGTTAAATCAGATACTATTGTATATGCTAGTTGTATTAAAGTTGGTAGATTGCTTTTGTGGTGAAAATTAGTTGGTTTTTATAACATGCTCTATATAATAAAAAATAGAATTTTTTTAAGAGCAAGAGCATGTTTTTTGTTATATTTTTGCCATAAAAATTTATAGCTAAATAGAACATTTACTTCTAGTTTGGATGCTAGAAATGGATTGATAGGAAATTTAGTGGATATGATTTTTAAGGCAGATTGCTTTTACCTGGCATCATGGTTCAAAGAGGAACAATTCATGAAAATGCAATTTATAATTGTAGCACTTTTATAAAGGTGAGGTAGCTTGGTAATTATGTTTGAAATTCAAAATATATTTGAGAATTGATTATTTTTTATAGATTTAAAATCAAACTGATTTGTTATGATTCAAACAACACTCACTCAAATTAATTAAATTTAATTTTCAAATTTACTCAATATAAATAAAAATATATTCTTTTAATTCAATTTGTAAAATTGCAATCAAGAGCCTGTTTCAAAATGCTCTACTAGGGTTTTGTGCCAACCGCGTCCCTCCTCGATGGTTCTTTATCCAGCCTACTGGAGCATTTATTGGTGGAAATTTTTTGGGGAAAATTGCACTTCTTCTCTAGGGAAATTAATGATTCTACACCTATTACTAATTGTCTTTTCTTAGTCATCCTCCAAACGGCATGAGCTTCTTGGCCCAAACTGGATTCATTTCATATTTTCTTTTTTAGTCTTATGCTATATGGAGAATTTTCTATAATGCTTCTTGATCCATGTTAATTGTTTTTTCTTTTTTAGTCTTACGCTAATGATTCTACACCTATTACTAATTGTTTTTTCTTAGTCATCCTCACATGTTTTCTCCTAAGGTATCAAATGGATTGGGATCTCTCTTTCGTCGATTTTTGCAATTTTATAACACAATAGCAAACGGTTCTATACTGTTTGTAATGAGAGTTCTTATGAAAATTGACATTTTTAAATCGTACCCTAATTGTGTTTGTCTTGATCCAAAGTAGTTTAAATACATTCAGAAAGTGGTTATGGATGCTTTACCTATTTTTGGTGATCACTACAAGACCCTAGGTCATAACAAAAATGAGTGTTATCTACTTCATCCACATTTAAGAAAAGTGCAAAATTCTAAAACAAAAAATGTTGCGTCACTAGCTAAACCCGATATTCCTATTCCCACCGGGGATGGAAGCTTAGATATTCTTAAACTTGGTCGGGAATAGAAATTAGTTGTTAGTGTTATGCTAAATCAGCCCAACAGTGATCTTGATCTTAATGAGCATGGTCGTCCCCCTCATTGATGAGTCTCTTTTAGTATCTATGGTAACTTAAAGGTTATGAACCCTTCTTGAATGGTGAAGATAATCATAAGCTAGATCATGTTATGAATCATTGCATTGAAATGCTTCATTAGTTAATTCTATTTTGCCACCAGGTTGTGTCGATGTCTCCAATCTTATTCCTATTATTTATATTCCAACTCTCCTTTATTAGAAGCTAATTCTATGAAAATAAAATGAGGGGGTTCCTTAAGAACGTATGAAATCTGTGAAAAAATTAATTCTCCTTCTATAGATTTGAGCCCCTCTAGGCAGTCTGTTTCATGTTAGATGTAGGTGAAATAAACTCTTTTGATAATGATTTGTGCCATAATTATTTACAAAAAGAGGATGCTTTGAATTTAATGCAAGCAACTAAAGTTGATTTTTTCCAAATTTCGAACAAGAAAAGAAGGAAAAAAAAAACTTTGACTAACAATGATTTTGAAGCAAGAATTACAAGATCCAACTCTTCCAACAAATCTAAATTTAATGATTAGCAATATTTTTTGGAATATTAGAAATGTTGGGAAGATCTATACTCTACTTCGCATCCATAACATTTGTAGGATCCCTATTTTTTTTTGTCTCTCTTGAGGCCTATGATAGATGCATCAGATATTTTTATATGACAAAAATAGCTTGGTTTTGATGCCTCTTATGCTAATCAAAATGGTAAATCAGAGACTTTTGTATATGTTGGTTGTATTAAAGTTGGTATATTGCCTTTGTGATGAAAATTAATTTATTTACATAACAACTATATATATATATATATATATATATATATATATATAGTTGGGGGAGCGATTTAACATTATTGCAAATGTTTTGAAATGTTGGGAGGAGCTCCTCCTCCTATACCTATATAGATGATTTTAATAATATGATTTTGAACTGTGGTTTAATTGGTATTGGTTATTTTTGGTCCTGTTATACTTGGTCTAATAACACTATATGAGAAAGATTTAATAGAATACATTTTAATAATGAATGGCTTACTTGTTTTCCTATGTCCTCTATGGAACATCTTAATAGAATTTCTTCTGATCATTTTCTTTTATTGTCCAAATTAATCATGTTAATTTTAATGGTTTCCCGTCTTTTTGATTCCAAATTATGAGGCTCCAAGCTAATGACTTCTTCAAGGTAGTTAAGGAGAATAGAATGGCTCCTTTGTCTTATGATGCTTCTATTAAACATATGTTTCTTTTGGCTTTAAAACTCAGAAGACTAAAGTAAGTTTTAGGATGGTGGAATAAAAATATCTTTGATAATATTTTTGATAATACACTTAAGGCTGAAGAAGTCCTGATTAATCTTGAAAAGGAGTATTCCATCACTTCTAATGGGGATATTTGGAATCAATTGTGCTTTACTAAGAATAATCTTATTAACTTATAGAATGTTGAAGAGACTTATTGGAGGTAAAAAGATAGGTCTAAACTTCTTTTTGAAGGTGAGCGAAAATAATACGTATTTTCTTGTGGTTCTAAAAAAAAAATAAAGCTAGATTGTTTATCAATAAAATTAATGTGGATTATGGTGTTTAGAGTGAACATTAAGAAGTTAATGCTAATTTAGTTGTATCTTATTTTAAATAGTAACTTGGTAAAGTGAAGGATGATGGGGCAATTTCATTTCCTCAATCTATTCCTTCCCTTTTATCTCCCTATAATAACTTCAATCTCTGTAAAATAATTTATGAAGTTGAAATTTTTAACTCTCTTATAGACATAAATTATGATTTTGATGGTTGGCTAGATAGTTTCACAAATTTATTTCTTAAGAAATTTTGGTCATTTATCAAAGAAGATTTTTGTAATACTGTTTTGGTCTATTTTAATGGCAATTGTATCTCTAATTTTTTACAAGTACTTCTATTATTTTGATTCCTAAAACTGATAATCCTAAGACCTAGGATGACTTTAGACCTATTAGTCTTTATTGAACCTTTAACAAGCTAATTTTAAATATTATGCCTCCATATTGGCTCGTATCCTTCCTAAAATCATTTCTATAACCAAATCAGCTTTTTTAAAGGTATAGTTATATCTAACAATATTTGTCTTTCTCAAGAATTGATTCATGATATTCATAAAAAAGTTTATAGGCACAATTTAATATTTAAGCTTGATATTTTTAAAGCATATGATAATATTAATTTATCTTTTATTTATCATATGCCTCACCTTTTTGGGTTTGATTACAAGTTTATTACGTTAATTAAAAGCAATGTTGAAAATGTTTTCTTTTCCATTATCATCAATGGAAGTTTTGAAGGTTTATTTAAAGCTACTCATGGGATCAGGTAGGGGGATCCTATATTTCCTGCTTTGTATATTATCGTAGCAGAATACCTTTCTAGATGATTGATTAACTACTTTTCATAATACAAAATATTGTTTATAGAAACTCTGGTAGTATTAATGTTTTCCCTTTATATTTTACTGATGATATCATTCTCATTTGAAATGGGTCTATTAGTAGCATCTAGAGAGTTAAAAAATTACTCAACATTTTTGAAAAAGATAGTAGGCTCAATTTTAATCATTCTAAGAGTTCCTTTATTATTGGGAAAGGCATGTTAATGGAGTAATACAATAATATTAAAAGGATTATTGGCTTTATAAAGCAATCTCTCCCCATTTTTTTTATCTTGGAACTCCTCTGCAGAAATGTTATAAAAAGCCCTTTTTGTTTGATTAAATGTTCTCCACCATTCCAAAAAAAAAAAGTTTGAGAATTTATATTCCTTTCCATTGGAGCTAGACTTATCTTGATTAATAGTGTCATGTGTTCAATGACCATTTATTTACATCAAATGGTTAACACTCCTGTGAAAGTTTGTACTAGGCTGGATAAAATCATAAACAAATTTTTTGGGTTTCTTCCTCTACTTATAAAAATATCCATTGGTCTTTTTAGGATTCATAAATTAGCCCTTTCAATGAGGGGTGTGTGGGTTGTAAACCTATTTCTTATATGGTGTTGGGATTCTCTGATAAATTATGATGAAAATTCAAAACTAATGAATTTCTTTGGACTAAGTTTATGAATCATAAATATTGTCACCATTAGCACCCTACTCTTTCCTTCTGCAAACAAGGTCAATCTTTTATGTGGAAAAGACTATGTAAAATAAAATGGCTTGCTGAGTCAACTCTTTAATGGGGTATTAGGAGTGACTCTTCCCATTTTTGCCAGGATGATTGGATTAGTTTTCGGTTCCTTGATTTTTATTCAACACTCACCTATCTCCTCCCTGAAGGTGTCTTACTTTATTAAAGAAGATAAGTGGTGTGAATCGCTACTATTAAACTGTGTGCCATATAATATTTTTGAAATTATTTATGAAATTCCTATCAATATTTCCCTTAATTAACGACCTTCTCTCATGCCTCATAATCTAATTTTAAATAAGTCTTTCTTTAATATTTTATTATAAAATAATAAAAAATATGTAATTTCATCTATCAGTAATACAAAAAAAAATTCTATAAATTAAAACATCAATACACAACTATATTCATTAACCCAAAAATAAATCGTATACAATATCTAGGAATTATATAATCTCAATATATCCTTTCATTCCTGAATATAAAAGAATAACAAACTTATACTTCAGTAAATATAGTTATATACATATATAAGATATACACATTTTCATGAGAATATAAATAGTTGATTGATTTCAATTTTAATTTTTAACTATTGGATAATTTTTTCATAACAGCTCATTTAAGGTTTTATTTTATTACAAATTTTCATGGAACATATATATACACATGAGATCATTTCCAAATGATATTTTAAGCCATTTGTGGATTAAAATGCTTCTCAAACATTCATTTAGACTTCGCTTGGGATAGTTTTCTTATTACTTTCTAAATTAAAATTTTAGTACAAATCATGTTTGAACAAGAAGTTTTTGCACTTGAAAGCTTCTTTAGAAAGCACAAAAAAAATATCCCAAATGAAACTTTTTTTTTTTTAATTAAAACCCACTCATGGGGCCTACGTGTTTATCACAAATGAAACTTTTTTTTGTTTGTTTGATTTTTCATCAATAGAAAGTTATATCTGCTCTCAAATTATAATAGAGGAAAATGTTGATTTTCTGTTGGATTTTATCGATGGACATTACTTAATATTGTTGTGCACGTTATTTCGTTTGAGATAAATATTTTTTTCTATTAAAATTAATATTTGAATACATATTTAAAAAAACAAATGTTAAATAAAGGGTCAAGATCAATGATTGATATGATGTCATGGTAGCTTGAAATCAATAATTTCTCATTATTAATATTATCTTTTCTTCTTAGGATTCATTTTATTGCTTACATATTTCTTATGGTTGAAAATTATGATAAAAAAATAAAAATTTATATTTAATGTCATTTAAAGTGAGTAAGAAAATAATTTATTATCCATTAGGAATTTTTAAAATATTTTATTAAATTATTACTATGGCTAAATTAAAGACCAATGTATATTAATAGTATAAAAGTGATTTATGATTTCTCCAATATTATATCTTAGCCATACATTTAACTCTCACTGTTTAAAATCTCAACCATTCAAATGTATTCATGTGAAATTAATTCAATTTTAAATTTTAGCTTTAAATAGTTATATTTCAATTAACATTTTCTTCATAAAAATGATGATCATATGATGTGAACAATTTCATTATGTCCAGAAGTTTCAATTTTAATAAACTTTAGGTTAGCTCCACATCCAATCTTTGGATATTTGATAAATTTAGATATTTTAGATTTAAATTAGGCAGCAATTTTATTTTAATGTTGTAATAATCTCATTCAAGGTATACCATCTTCATAAATATAATATTTGAAGGGAATAATGCTTTAATATTAAACATAATTTTTAACCAATACTATTTTAAGTTGTTAGTTATAATTTAAATAATAACATATTAAACAATTATTATTTTCCACTTTATATATATTTCGTGAATTCCTTAACTTATTTAATTTGTTCTACTTTGTAGTTTTCATCCATTTCTTGTTAATGCATTCTACATTTGTCTTACGATTTGTATGGTCTGAAATAGTTGATAAATTTTAGTGGTTAGTCAATGTTAAATTATATCGATTAAATTATTAACTCTTTGACCTACTTAATTTATAGTAAACTCTGCCCTTATTTATCAGCGATTTCTTATATATATAGTAAACTTTAGAATATTATTAAACTCAGAAATTGCATTCCTTTGGGCTTATCGAATATGATTGAGAACTTACCCTTGAATGTTCAGAGCAAGGATTGCATTTTATTTAAGGTTGCTCCATTGGGTGCTTTCAATCTCAAATGTGTTTGGAATGAGTTTAGAATTAAACATGAGCAATTGATTATTTATTCTGCTTTATGGCATAATAATATTCCTACTTCTTACTCTATTTTGGCATGGAGATGTATTAAAGGTTTCTTGCCGGTTGATTTGTTGCTTAAACGGAAAGGTTTTACTTTGGTTTCTAAATGCCAATGTTGTTTTAACAGTAAAGATATTAATCATATTTTTCTTAATGGGGTTATTGCTAAGAAAGTTTGGTCTTATTTTTGTAATATTGCTGGTAAAGAGGTTGATGTCCATAATTTTTATTTAATTAACATGCTCAAGTCCTGGTTTACTATGACTAAAGGCCTTATCTTTAATCTTGTTCCTATCCTTATTTTATGGTATCTGTGGAAAGCTAGAAATGAATCGAAACACAATGCTATTAGGATGGATGCCAATATGATCATTTCCAATGTTAAGTTTAAAATCTCTCAGCTTTTTTCGGTTAATCTTTTATCTGGGAAGAACTTTAAATCTGCAGCTTCTTTTGCTTCTAATATGGGTATTTCTATTACGGTTGACAATGTTTTGGCTTCTGATATCATTGTGAGGTAGCTGGTTCCTGTTAACCCCTATGTTAAACTTAATATTGATGGGTCTGTGGGAATTCAAAAAGCTAGTATGGGGGGCATTATTCGCAACCATGTGGGCTTTGTGCTTAATGCTTTTGCTACTCCTTTAAAACCACTGTTCAGTTATCTGTGTTGAGTCGCTGAGTCTCTGTGTTGGCATGTCTATTTGCCATCGGAAAGGTTTTTATAATGTCAATATTGAGGTTGATGCTTTACTAGTGGTTATTCATATTATTCAATGGGACAATATTGGCCATCCTAATTTGTTTTATATCATTAGGAAAATTAAAATGCTTCTCACTAATTTGAATTATACTATCAACCATATTTTTAGGGAAGGTAATGCTTGTGCTGATTGTTTGGCCAAAATGGGTTGTAATTTGCCTTCTCTGCAAGAATTTGAGGAAGATAATATTCCTCTGATTTTGAGAGGATTAACGAGACTTGATAAAATTGGGCTTCCTTATACTAGAACTCTTTAATTCCTGTGTGTTCCCGTCTTTCTGGTTGTCGTCTGTTTCCTTGGTTCCTTGAGAATGTGTAGTTTGACTCTTACGTTTCTTGTGTTATATTGTCACCTGCTATTTTCTTATTCTGTTAAATTGTTTTTTGGGTTCTGCTGTTGTTTTTCTTCTCTTCTTTGCAGAGTTGTGGGAATCCTGGTCTGGCTTTTTTGCACCAGGTACATCAGTTTCAAAGAAAGGTTTCTGGAGCATAATTGCAACAGCCATAAGTTTTTCATAAATTTTTCTATGTTTTTTGCTCTTTTTTGTGGTTTTCTTGTTTTGTTTTGCAGTAATTTTGCAGCTTCCAAGCTGGAGTTTTGTGGAAAGACGGGGCTGAATGTCATTATTTTGGTCTTTCTTTTTTGGACGCTTTTTCAGCGTCGCTTTAGAATGTTCTTAGGCATTTTGTATCTGAAATAGGTTTGGAAATTTGGCTCTTAGGTTTTTCTTTAACTTTATATTTTGTATCTCAGTCGAGCATTAGTGAGCTGAATGTCCCCTTAAGGACTTGTAATTTTCAAATTATATAAACGCGTAGGCCCCTCCTTGGGTTTCCCTTTATATATATATATGTGTGTGTGTGTGTGTATGTGTGTGTGTGTGGTCATTAGACTCTTGAGCTTTCTTTGTTAATGGCAGCCTTAAAAATCCTGAATGCTTTAAAAATCTCTGATTTTTCTTCAAGCAATACACTCATATATTTGATGAAAATTATCGATGAAGAGAAGGAAATATTTACTCTTACTGAGTGAGCTAAACTTTAGTGTTTTGCAAGTATCTGTTTGCATGACCTCTAATGACTTTGGGACTCTTTAGCTTGATTCCCTTGGATTACTTTTCCTCTAATGCTTTCAGAGTAGACATGCTTTAAATTATTGATCAAGGTCTTTAATACAAGTCAAATCTCTTACCATCTCTCTTTGAGAGGAGCTCTAGTAGTCCAAAGTTGAGATGTCCAAATTGAAGATACCACAACCAAGAAATATATTTGTAGCAAGCTTTGAGAACTTGGTAACATCATTTTGAATAGTTAGTAAGAACACTCTATTTCTTGATATTGGCACATTTACAATCAAATTGCAATTATTTTCTCTTAGCAAGATAAACATTATCATTTAAATGAATATCATAATCTTTCTACAAATTTTTTTGTAAACTCGAGATATTATTCTTAATATTTTGTAGAAAATAAATATTGGAAAAAAATTATTGCCTCCTATTCTTTCAGTGAATAAGAATATTACCTTTGTCTTTTACTTTTATTTTTGATTCATCTTTGATAGAAATATTCATGCTCATTGATTTATTAAACTTTATGAACATGCTTCTTTGATAGAAACCATATTCTATCTTTACATCTTTCATTATACTTGTGAGCTAACTATAAAGGGTCATCTTCATCGCTTTTTTCTTCTATGTTGTTGATTTTTTTATATATTATATTTGGCGTGCTATATTCTTAGCATAATGCCCAAAATTTTTATAATTATAAAATTTAAGTTGAGATCTATCATATCTTGATTTTGAGCATCCTCTTGTTGAGGTTTCTCCTCTTTCTTGGTTGTCGATATTACAATCTTTTCGTTGTTCATCCTCATCCTTGTCTATAACTAGGACTATCAAAATTAGGTTACGGGTCGAGTTCGAGTCCAACCCGAAATTGACCTGGCACTATTCGAACCGACCCGACCCTGACCCATTTTTTTTGCAAACGGGTTAGCTTTTCGGACCCTAACTCGATCCGGTTAGGGTATATTTTACTAATTTTTTTATTTAATTCTATTTATTTAAACCTAAATCAAATTAGGGTAAGATTTACTTCAATCAATTTAAAATAAACCAAGCTTAATTTAGTTTGCGCAATATGGTTTATTATTATTTTTTGAAAATAGCACTTTCTTATTTCATACAATATTTTAAAGCACTCCTAAATTAATTAAAAATTTGTCAAACTAGGTTGATTTCAGGTTTCTGAGTTAATCTGAACTTGTTTTACAAATGGGTCAAAATCTCTAAGCTAAACCTGACTAAGTTAGGGTTCAGGTTGAACTGAACCCAAAATATTTGGGTCAGATTCGATTCGGTTTTCGAGTCGTGTCAAATATTGACACCCTTATCTGCAACATCTTCCATCAAAGCTTTCATCTTTATGGGTTTATTAAGGATCCATCTTTTTGGGTTGATTAAGGATCCATCTTAAGGAGTTATTTGGTAATACAATCATTCATCTTCTTTCTATTTTCATGGGATTGTAAAGAACCCAAGAGTTGCTTTATTGTTATGTCATATCAATCATTTGTATCCTTGATAATGATTGTGATGCTATCAAATCTCAATTTTAAAGATTGAAGAATTTTTTAATGATAGTCATATTTTCTAATTTCTTATCAATTATTTTTAGTTGATTTGAAAAGATAAGGATTCTAGAAAAATAATCAGAGACCAACTCACCTTCTTTCATATATAAAAATTCAAATTATCTTATTATAATTTGAATTCTTACATTTTTAACCGTCTTTTCTCCCTTGTACGGGACTTGGAGCTTCTCTAACGGTTGCTTGGCTGATGTAGTACTGAGATATTTAAAATTTCTCATCATCTAAATCTTTATAATTAAGGATGTGAGAGTTCTTATCTCACTTTCTTAAACCTCTTAGGTTATTCTTATGCATTAAGGATATAGTGACCCTTCTCTTGGCTCATAATTATTTTTTTTATTATCTTCTAATATCATGTTCTCCAAGATTTACCTTTATCTTTATACTGGGGGGGGGGTGATGCAATGGTTATGGTGAATAACCCTCTTCTTTAGTAGTGGTTTGAAGACCCTGATCAAAATCTTTTAAAGATGTTTTATTAGGTGCTTTGAGTTGTTTTGTTTTTATAGATCTGAAATCTCTATTTATCACGGTATGTTGTCTCTTTGGATTTTTTAATGAAGAGATTAATGCTTTAGTTGTTCCATTTGAGTTATCTTAGGTTTGAAATTTTTTGATATGTAGCTCTTCTTTGGATGTGGTTTGAAAACTTTTTTTCAATCTTAAATTGTTTTGTGAATTCTTAGTTACTTAGTTTAATCCTAGACATGTTTTCATTAAGTTATCCAATGATTTTAATTATAGTTAGATTTTTTTGCATGGTTATTATTATGTGTACAACTGTTTTATGAAGCTATTCAAGTGATCCCCCACTTCTGATATTGGAAAGGAATCTATGGTTTCCTTTACCGTAGACCTCATCTATTCTCCCATTGCATTTTGTTCTATTTGGGTTCCCTCTTTGGCCTTCCGCACCTAGATGATAATGCCATTGCTTATCCGTTGACACAAATTATTCATGGGAGAAAATTGAGTTATTTGGGTCCTGGAGGATTGACGGGACGAACTGCTAGTTTTCGGATACGAGATATCCACCCGAGTCACTATGGACGTATTTGTCCTATTGACACGTCCGAAGGAATCAATGTTGGACTTATCGGATCATTAGCTATTCATGTGAAGGTTGGTTATTGGGGATCTATAGAGAGTCTTTTTTTTGAATTATATGAGATATCAAAAGAGGCACATATGGTTTCTTTATCTATTGCATGCATTATGGTTGAAATTTATATCACCAAATATCCTTATGATGTTTGGCTTGGTCCTGCAAATTTTGGGTACGTCCAAAATGTAGTTATGAGTGACTTTCCATCATTTTTTGACCATTTTAAATGCATTGGTCATGAAAAAGGGAATGTTATCAACTTTTCCCAGATTTAAGGAAAGCTAGAACATTTAATGAGAAAGCTAAGGTTCAAGAACTTGTTGTGGGTCTAAATGTTAGTAAGGATTAAGTACTTGATGTAGGTTAGGAAGTTAGTAAGATTAACTTTAATGAGAAGAATCTTGATGTTTCTATGTTTGGTTTGGATTAAAATCTAAGTAACATCATTATATCCCTTAAAAATTTTAAGGGCTTTAATCTAATTTTTTTGGAATAATAATATAAACCTTGCAATCACTAGGGATTTTGGTCAAGTGGTGCATTATTATTTATCCTTTTTAAAATTTTTTATGATGGGGTCTATCATTTATACGAATTCTATTAGATCTGAGAGAGTGTCATTTTGGTATCAAATTGTTGACAAGTCCGAAAATTATTCTGGACTCTAGTTTGTGGGTGGGGATTTTAATATAATTTCTAAAGCTGAAGAAATGCTTGGTGTCTCTACACCTAATTTAGATGTTATGGATGTCTTTAACAACATGATTTAAGATTATGGTTTGGTCAAGATTGTCTTTTTATGATTCCAAATATACATGGTCTAACAACGGATTTTGGGAAAGGCTTAATAGAATCCTTTTCAATAATGTGTATCTCTACTCTTTCCTAATTCTAAAGTGGATCACCTTAGTAGGACCTCTTCTGACCAGGCTCCACTTCATTTATTTATTTTTCAAAATTTTAATGCTTGTTTTTCTCCTTTTAGATTTCAAAATATATGGCTTCTTTCTCTAAGTTTTTATGATGTTGTCCAAAATAATTGGGACGCTCCCATCCCTTTCTATGAGGGCAATAATGATATGATTTCTTTAGTTATTAAGTTCAAAAGACATAAGCAAGTTTTGATATGGTGGAATAAGAATGTTTTTTGGGAACAAATTGAATAATGTTATTAAAGATAAAAAAGGTGATTCTTCTTGAAGATACATTCATTAACAACTAGCTTGATTCTAATAAGATTAACCTTATATGTGCCAAAAAAATAATTTTATTTATCTGCAACTCAAAGAGGATGCATTTTTCCATCAAAAAGCCAAGTCCAAAGATCTACTAGAAGGTTACAGAAATATAAACTAATTTTCAAGCAGTTGTTTCATCTAAAAAAGCTAAATCTTTTATTAAAGAAATTAAGTTGGAGTCTTGTACTTGGTATGAGAATTAGGATTTCATTTATAATTATGTATTTTCTCATTATAAATCTTTTCTTGGTTTAACTAAGATGTTTGAGGAAATTTCTAATCCGTATTTAATTCCCTCTATTATTACAGATGATGATAATTCGACTTTTACTTGGATTCCTTCTAAGACTAAGATTTATAAAATTGTCATGGAGTTGAATAAGGATTCTATTACTGGCCCATATAGATTTTATGTATGCTTTAATCATGAATGCTAGCTTATTATTAAGGTTGATCTTTATAAAGCAATTGTTGGGTATTTTAATGGTTATTTATTACCTAAATATTTTATTAGCATTGCCATCTCTCTTATTCCTAAATGTGACACCATCAAGTGTTGGCATGATTTTTGTCCCATAAGCCATTGTTCCACTATTACTAAAATTTTATCTAAAATACTTTCTTCGAGATTGGACTTATTATTACCTAAAATTATTTCTATTAATCGAATGAGTTTTGTCAAAAGGAGAAGTATATCTGATAATTTGCTTCTTCCTCAGGAACTTCTTCATGATATCAACCTCAAAGTCAATGGCCAAAACCTCATTCTTAAACTTGACATTTCAAAGGCTTATGTTATTATAAACTCAAGCTTCATTTTCAATATTATTAATTTATTTGAGTTTAATTCTAATAACATTTTTTTTTTATTTAAGGGTATTGTGAAAAATGTTTAGTTTTATGTGATTATTAATGGTTATTCTCATGGTTTTTTTAAACCTGGGCAAGGTGTGCACCAAGGGGATCACCTATCTCCTGTCATTTTTATTATTGTTGTTGAATATTTTTTAAGAGGTCTTCAACATTTTTTTTTTGTGTTATAAAAGTCCATCATACACCACTATGGGAGGTATGCATATCTTTAATCTTCAATTTGTTGATAATTTCATTATATTGTGTAATGGGGTCAGTACCAATGTGAAACTTTTTATCTCTTTCTTAAAATATCTGAATATAAAGTGGGATTCTTTTAATTAAAATAAATACACTTTTGTTGGGGGAAACAAAATTTCTCAAAGAGCTCTTAACTCTATTAACAATATTACTGGTTTTAGTATTCAAATACGTCATATTAATTACCTCAGCACTCCTCCTTATGAAGGTTATAAGAAGTCTTTCTTATTTGATAAAATTATTTCTAATATTAAAAATAAACTTGCTTCTTAAGAATTTAAATTTTTGTCTATGGGAGGTAGACTTATCCTAATTAGGTGTGTTCTCTGTTATGTGTCTAACTACTAAATTCTAACTATTATTCCTTCTAAGGAGGTATATGACATAATTTAGAAATATATCAACAAATTGTTTTTGTGGTTCTTCTCAAAATTAAAAGAAAATTTATTAGAGTTCTTAGGCCTTATGTTGTGGCCCTTATAAAGAGGGTGGTTTAGGGTGTCAATCTATTGGGGACATGGTTAAGGGCATATCCATTAAACTTTTGTGGAAGATTAGGCTAAATAACACATTATGGGTAAACTTTATGAATATTAAGTATTGAAATAGCTCTTATCAATCCCTTTATTTCTCTAAGCAAGGTCAATCTTTGGTTTGGTCTAGACTTTGCAAAATCAAGTGGCTTAGTAAGTTAATGATAATATGCGGTGTTGTATGCTCTTATTTTTGGCAGGATAATTGGTTGGGTATTGGCTCTATAGATTCTATTTTAAGTACTTGTTCTATTTATAATATTAGAACTTCCCACTTCAATTTTGGTGATATGTGGTGTAAGGAGAAGCTTATTGAGAATGTTCCCAATAATCTCATTAATATCATTTCTTCCATACCTATTAATGTTAACACTTGTGATAGTCCTATTTTTTATTTGTCTAATAATGGGGAATTTTTTCTTAAGGATGTTTGGAACATATTTAGGGCTAAAAAGATGAGATTTTTGTATTTTTGGTAAATTTGGAACTCCTCCACTATTATTAATATTTCAACTTTTATTTGGAGACAACATAATAGTTTCATTCCATTGGATGAGAGATTAAAGGCTAAAGGTATGTATGTCACCTCTAATTGTTAATGTCGCTATCATGTTGATTTTATCAATCATATATTTTTGAATGGTCCTATTGCCTCCACGGTTTGGTTAGTATAAGAAAATTATTTGAGTATCAAAATGATAGTTAAATATGACATTTTTTTTATCTACTTTATGTTTGGTTCTTCAAAAAGGCTAAAGACCATGTCATGACTATCATTCCTATATTGGCTCTTTGGATTCTTTGGTAAGAAATAAATAATTGCAAAAATGACGGGATTAAAATGATTGTTGATAGGATTATTGATCTTTTAAAGAATAAAATTCTGCAATTATATTGTGCTAATGTTCTGAAACCTGAAATGTGTAAGGGGATTACTCATGTAGTTACTTTTTGTAATCTTTAGAAAGATGTTCATAATTATATATGTCTTATCATTTTCTATTGGAACAAACCAAATTTGAATCATTTAAATTAAATATTGTTGGTTTTGTTTTGAAAATTGGAGCTGGTTGTGGTGGTATTATTCGTGATCATCAAAGGGAGTTTGTGATGGATTTTTATTCCAAGCTTTATATCTGTAAAATTATAGTGGCAGAGATGATCCATATGATATAGAGTGGCAGAGATGTCCATCTGATATAGACAAACAGCTTGATTAACAAAACTTTAAATAGATTAATTGATTTTAAATAATATCCAAATGAGATAGAGAGCTGTAGGAAGATGAAATAGATCACTATTTCTTGGTCCAAATTTTAATTATAAATTATTTTTTATTCAAAAAAAAAAAAAACACCACTGAAAGTGTTAGACGAAGAGAGATAATCTTTAATTTTTCTTTCCTTAACTATTTTAGAGGAGTCAATCACTACTTATAAAATAGGTATTCTTTTCATTTAAAGAGGTGTTCAACTACTAAGAAAATAGAGATAAGATTCTTGATTTTTGTAAAGAAATAAACTAACACAGGCATAAAGAAAAATATAAACCATTGAAGGAAAAAGCAAGAAAATATAACAAACAGATTTCATATATTTAAAGCAAGAAGTTTTAAGCATGAATATTTATGAAAACTAATTTGATTCTTAAGATGCTGAATGTTTGAAAAGCTTATTGTTTTGTAGAAATGTCTATAAGATAATTTTAATGGCTATATGATATAACTTTATGTCTCCTTTAGTGACATAGCCCCTAATGAAATGGTGCCTTATGTCTTTGTGTTTGATCCTGGAGTACTGGATTGGATTATTTCAAATGCAGATGACACTAGTATTATTATATAAGACTAAAATTATGCCTACAGGTAGTCCTAAATCTAGAGTTTGTTGGTTTAACCGAAGGACCTAAGCCACACAACTTCCTTAGGCTAAGCATTCCATTTTTGTAGTGGAGAGGGCTATTGAGTTCTATTTTCTACTAAATGAGGAGACTAAAGATTGTCCTATGAATTGGTAAGTTCCAGAAATACTTTTTGTATCAACCCTACAATTAGTAAAGTTTAAATCATAATATCCTATGATTTTAAAGGAAGTGATATGCCTAGGTTAACATATTCCCAAGTTTTGGGTTCCTAAGAGATGTCTAAGGATTTTCATAACAAAAGTTAAGTGGGATTCTTTTGGATCAACCTAAAATCTAGAATATATACAAGCACTAAATATAATATGAGGTTTGCTAGTAGTTAAGTAAATAAGTGACCCAATTATTTCCCTCTTTGATTTTCCACTTGAGTCCTTATTGAACTTAACTATATAGCTCATGGGAGTGTTAATTGCCTTGGATTTATCCATTTCATATTTCTTAAGGATGTCCTTAATGTATTTTGATTTAAGGAAAATTATATCATCCTTTTGCTTTATACTAAATCTAAGAAAATATTTCAGTTCTCTCATCATACTTATCTTAAACTCCTTACTCATTCTCTTAAAATATTCATCACATAACTTTTTATTAGAAAATCTAAATAAAATATCATCAATATAGATATGGAGAATGAGTAGTTCTTCTCCTACTTTTTTGAGAAAAAGAGTGGTGTATACACTCTTAATAAATGTTATATCTAGTTGGAATGTGCTTAGCCTTTCATGTCATGCTATAGATGCTAGTTTAAGTCCATATAATACCTTATTTAATTTGAACACATGATTGAGAAATTATGAATTTTTAAAGCCTAGGGGTTATTCCACATACACATCTTCTTTTATTACCCCATTCAGAAAGGCACTTTTAACATCATTTGGTACAATTTAAATACCTTAAAGCAGGCAAAAGCTAGTAACACCCTTATTGCTTATAGTCAAGCTATAGGGGGAAACGTTTCTTCAAAGTCAATCCCTTATATCTGGTTGTACCCCTTAGTCACTAGTCTTACTTAGTTTATAACCACTACACCAAAATTATTCATTTTATTTTTAAAATCCCATTTTATTCCAACTACACTATGGTCCTTAAGTTTTTTAACTAGCTCCCAAACATCATTTCTAACAAATTGATTTAGTTCTTTTTACATGGTTAGGATCTAAAACTGTTGAGATGGTGCTTGATTTATGTTTGTCAGTTCAATCATTGAGATAAATGTATAGTGGTTAACTTCTTTCCTAAGTACATGCCTAGTTCCAACACCTTTAGATGGGTCTCCTAAGATTAGTTCTTTAGGATAACTTAAAAAATATCTCCATTCTCTAGACAATGAATTTTCAGGTTGAACCCCCTTCTTCCAGATTTGAATATTCTACTCCTTGGGTGACTTTAACCACTTATTCTTCTTCTACCCTAAACCCTCCTGAATTAATAGATTCATGAAAAACTATAAGAGTGGTCTCCTCTATAACTAGTGTCCTTTTATTAAAAACTCTAAAGGATTTTCTAACATTTAAGTATCCTAAGAAGTCTCCTTCATCATATTTAGGGTCAAACTTTCCTAATAGAGATTTTTTATTTTTTAGAATGAACACTTTACATCTAAAGACATGAAGGTGAGAGAGATTGGGTGTCCTTCCCTTTTTAAGTTTTATAGGGTGTCTTATTTAGCTTGGACATGTTGAGTCTAGTAAATAGGTTGTTAAACCTAAGTTAATGTCCCAAAGCTACCAAGAGGGGGGTGAATTGGTATTTAAAATTTTTCCCACTTTTGATAAGTTTAACCGAAATTAAAATTTAATGAATTTTTATAAAAAGTTTTTCAACCATAATTTTAAAATACTAAATTAAATGCGGAAAATAAAAAGCAGTAAAATAAAAGGACACACGATTTATAGTGGTTCGGTCTAAACTAGACCAACATCCACTCCCTAGAGGCACCCTCTGAGTATTGCACTAATACCAATAGTGTCTCTCCTTTTGCACCCACAGCAAGGCGGAGAAGCCTTTACAACTACTCTTTTCACTACTACCCGATGCGGCAGAGAACCGTCATCCTTTTACACTTTCCCTAGTCTTGGCAGAGAACCGTCGTCCTTTTATACTTTCCCTAATGTTGGCAGAGAACCGTCTTCTTTTTACACTCTTCTAGTGAGGGCAGAGAACCCTTCGTCCTTTCACACTCTCCTAGTGTGGGCAGAGAACCCTTCGTCTTCTTATACTCTCCTAGTGTGGGCAGAGAACCCGATCTCCTTGACAGATCTTCTCCCAAGAAATCTAGAAGGAAGAAAAAAAAGAGTGAAGTAATCCCAAATCACAAGTAGAGATTCTTACCTTTGAACACCAAGTGAAGCCCTCAATCTCCAGTGGTAGGAATCCTCCTTTGAATGCTCTCTCACACTCTCTCCTCGACTTTTCTTTTAATAGGCACAAAGATCAATTGGCAAAAAGATTTGGTGGAAGTATAATTTGAAGTATGTATATACAAAAGACAAGAAAAACTGCCCAAAAAACTACAAGTTTTCAATTCTGTACGCAGTGGATCGTTCCGTACGATCGTGGATCGTCCTGGATGATTTTACTTAAAGTGTCGAAAATGATCCTAATGTATATTGGTATGAACTATGTTCGTATACGCTCATCTTCCCGTACGAACTATGTCTGTCCGGTACGAAACGGTTATTGTATAGGTCGGTTCCCAAAATTCTACAGGACGTAACCAACTGACGTAAGTCGGTTTAGTTCATCCTGGGACGAACAGGTTTCGTCCTGGGACTATTTTATAAAGAGTGTTTCATCTAGGGGAGAAAATTAATTTTGTCCTATACGATCTCATATAGAGAGCTTCGTCCAAGGAAGAAAATTAAATTTGTCATGTACGATCTCATACAGAGAGCTTCATCCTAGTACGAACCTTATTTTTAGTCTGGACGAACAGTGCAAGTGAGAATCCCGAGAAGTTCATCCCGGGATGAACATTAAATTCGTTCTGGATGATTAGGACTTAGAAAATTTTCTCCTCGTATGTTCAATCCATTGCTCTTCTGAGGGGTTAATTGACATGATCGTCCCGTACGAACTAGGTTCGTCCCGTACGATCAGTTCACAAAACTTATCCCCTAAGAGTGTGTGTTATGATTTTTCACTCAATTACAATCACTTTCTTTAATTTAAAAACTTATGATTTACAAATGAATAGTTTGAAGTCTTCATCTCTTGGAGTTGAATTTCCTAAAATGTTAGTACACACTAGAGCAAAAGTAAAACTTCCAAAAAGTGTTAGGAGATATATATAAATAATAATATTTGAAATCATCAAAATAATACAAGTTGCAAGAATGTAAAACATATAAATAGCATCTATCTCTACAATCTCTCCCTTTTTGATGATGGCAAAACAATTATTGTTTGTAGGGTTTTAAATTCTAAGAATCTCTTAAACTCCCCCTGAATTGATGAACTCAAGAAAATAAGGAGGCATTTGAATTAAAAAAAATTTTGTTTTTAAAAAATTTTAAACAATTAAAAATAACACAAAAGACAAAAAAAAAATCAAAACACACATATGAAAATCAAACACTACAAAAACATACGCAATAAACAATTTGTCCCCCTTTTTGACTACATCAAAAAGTGAAGAAGAAAAGAATGTTAGAAATGTAAGCAGAAGTATGAAATTCATTTGATATTTTAATCTTGAAAGTGATTGAAATAAGATATGTAAATAAAATTAAAAAAACATTAGAAAAACATAAAATTTCATATAATTTAAGAAGTGATATAACTTAGAAAATTGCTACGTCTCTTCTGCTTCCTCTTCAGAAAACTTCTGAGTTGTCTAGTCTATTAATGCAATATCATCATTCCTCAGGTTGTGAGTGTTCACTCTCAAACTCTTCCACTTTTAGTGTTATATTCTTCTCCTTTCGTGTTCACCTGCATCAATCTTTCTTTGACTAACCCCTTGCTCGTAAGTAATGAGTGAACCAAGAAGATTGTTAATAGAATAAATGTTTAGATCTTTATACTCTGTAATTGCAGTAATTTTAACATCATAAGCAGTAGGTAAACAATGAAGAATCTTATTAGCCATTTCAGCATTCGTTAGTTCCCTACCAAGTGCAAGCAAAGAGGTGAAAATTTTGTGTGAATCTTGTGTACATATCAGAAATGGATTCATTTGGTTTCATGTGAAATAATTATAGTCATGTAACAAGATATTAAGTCTTGATTGCTTAACCTCATAGTC
>NW_021320190.1:281227-320080 GCF_001605985.2 Dendrobium catenatum | reverse complement strand
TCATTTGTCCCTTCATAAGTTATACAAAGTCTATCCCATATGTCCTTTCCACTTTTGCAAGTAGAAACACGCATGTAGTCTTCAGATTTTTAAGCACAAAAGAAACTATTTAAGCATTTAGCATTTAGTTATGCTAAGTCACATTCTTCAATAGTCCAATCAGTAAAAGGTGTTTCTACCCTAACTCTATCAACTAATCTAGTTGGTTTTGTATAACCTTCTTGGACTAAGATCCACATATGATAATCAAGTGACTGTAAGAAAGTAGACATGCATGTTTTTCAAAAATCAAAAGGTATATTATCAAATAGTGGAGGTCTAGTAATAGAGTAACCCTCAGGTGTATTTCAGTTTCCAAATATAGCCATCTACATTAATCAAAAAGTAGTTTAAACTTATGATTTTTAAACGACGCTCTGATAACACTTGTTGAGTTTAGTAAATAGGTTGTTAGACCTAAGTTAAGGTCCCAAAGCTACCAAGAGGGGAGTGAATTGGTATTTAAAATTTTTCCCTCTTTTGATAAGTTTAACCGAAATTAAAATTTAATGAATTTTTATAAAAAGTTTTTCAACCACAATTTTAAAATACTAAATTAAATGCGGAAAATCAAAAGCAGTAAAATAAAAGGACACATATTTATAGTGGTTCGGTCTAAACCAGACCTACATCCACTCCCCAGAGGCACCCTCTGAGTATTGCACTAATACCAATAGTGTCTCTCCTTTTGCACCCACAGCAAGGCAGAGAAGCCTTTACAACCACTCTTTTCACTACCCAGTGCGGCAGAGAAACGTCGTCCTTTTACACTTTTCCTAGTGTTGGAAGAGAACCGTTGTCCTTTTACACTTTCCCTAGTGTTGGCAGAGAACCATCGTCTTTTTACACTCTCCTAGAGAGGGCAGAGAACTCTTCATCCTTTCACACTCTCCTAGTGTGGGCAGAGAACCCTTTATCTTTTTACACTCTCCTAGTGTGGGTAGAGAACCCGATCTCCTTGACAGATCTTCTCACAAGAAATCTAGAAGGATGAAATAAAAGAGTGAAGTAATCTCAAATCACAAGTAGAGATTCTTACCTTTGAACACCAAGTGAAGCCCTCACGCTCCAGTGGTAGGAATCCTCCTTTGAATGCTCGCTCATACTCTCTCCTTGACTTTTCTTTCAATAGGCACGAAGATCAATTGGCAAAAAGATTTTGTGGCAGTATAAATTGAAGTACATATATACAAAAGACAAGAAAAACTGCCCAAAAAATTGTAAGTTTTCAATTCTGTACGCAGTGGATCGTCCCGTACGATCGTGGATCATCCTGGACGATTTTACTTAAAGTGTCGAAAATGATCCTAATGTATATTGGTACGAACTATATTCGTACACGCTCATCATCCCGTACGAACTATCTTCATCTGGTACGAAACGGTTATTACATAGGTCGGTTCCCAAAATTCTAAAGGACGTAACCAACGGACATAAGTCGGTTCAGTTCATCCTGGGACGAACAGGTTTCATCCTGGGACAAACAGGTTTCGTCTTGGGATGATTTTATACAGAGCGTTTCGTCCAGGGACGAAAATTAATTTTGTCCTGTACGATCTCATACAGAGAGCTTCGTCTAGGGATGAAAATTAAATTCATCCTGTACGATCTCATACAAAGAGCTTCGTCCCGGTACAAACCTTATTTTTTGTCTGGACGAACAGTGCAAGTGAGAATCCCGAGAAGTTCATCCCGGGATGAATATTAAATTCGTCCTGGATGATTAGGACTTAGAAAAGTTTCTCATCGCATATTCAATCCATTGCTCTTCTGACGGGTTAATTGACATGATCGTCTCGTACGGACCAGGTTTGTCCCGTACGATCAGTTCACAAAAATTGTCCCCTAAGAGTGTGTTTTATGATTTTTCACTCAATTACAATCACTTTCTTCCATTTAAAAACTTATGATTTACAAATGAATAGTTTGAAGTCTTCATCACTTGGATTTGAATTTCCTGAAATGTTAGTACACACTAGAGCAAAAATAAAACATCCAAAAAGTGTTAGGAGATATATAAAAACAAAAATATTTGAAATCATCAAAATAATACAAGTTGCAAGAATGTAAAACATGCAAATAACAACTCTCTCTACAGGACCTAACATTAACCCTATTCAGAATATACAGGTTGTATTTACTGCTTCTGCCCAAAAGTACTTACAAAGTAAGTATTCTACCAAGGTCTTATTCTTTCTTTTAGCTACCCCATTCTACTAAGGGGTTCTAAGAGATAAAAATTTTTGATCTATCCCTTACTCCTTAGAGTAAGATTCAAAATTTTCATTTTCTAACTCTCCACCATGATCACTGTGAATTATCCAAATTTCACTACTTAGCTTCTTCTAAATCCAAGTGGAGAATGTCTTTAATTCCTTAAATGATTCACTTTTATGAGATAAGGATCTAACTTAAGTAAACCTCGTATAATTATCAACAATAACATAACCAAAAGCTTTCTTTCCTAGGCTTGCAGTGCTAATAGGTCCAAAGAGATCCTTGTGAAGGACTTCTAAAGGTTTTCTAGTGTTAATATTCTTAATTACGTAGAAGGAGGATTTGACTTGCTTTCCTAACTGACAGGTATCACACATGGTCCTTAGTGAATTCTATTTTGGGTATGTCTCTCACTAAGTCTTTTTGGGTGACTTTTCTAAGGTTTATCATGCTTGCCTGACATAGTTTTGTATACCATAACTAGGATTCATCAGCAAGAGTTTTTAGGCAAAGAGAAGTCCCTAAATCAATGTAATTTAGATCAAGCATGTAAACATTATTAATTCATTTTCCTTGTACTATAATATTTCATTTAAGCTTATAATATAACTAATAAATAAAAAATTTGTGTTGAAGCCATTATAAAAAAGTTTAGCTAAAGTTGAGCAAATTATGTTTTAAGCCATCTATGCGTAATATATTTTCTATCATGAAATTTGTGACTTGATAATTATACCTAATCCAACCACGTTCCTAGTGGTGTTATCTTTAAATGTTATCTAGCCCCCTACCTTGGCCTCTAGCATGATGAATTTCTTTACATCTTCAATCATATGCCTTCAACATCTATTACCTAGGTACGACAGGCTCTCATAGTGCCTTATGTGAGAGCAGCCCTATAAAATAATCAATGGTTAGATTTAGGAACCCAAACAAGTTTAGGTTCTATCTTATGAATTGAAGAATGAGGTTCTTGCATGCTATGTTATGTTTTATGCAATGTCGGCCTCCACACTAAATATGTTCTATGGTGGATAATACAAGTGTGGGAGATATATCCTAGCGTGCCACAAGAAAAGCACCTAACTCTTAGGTGTGGATTTATTAGTCTATTTGGGTTATGACATCTTTTCATTGGTTTAAATGATGCATACTATTACAGTAATTTACAAAATTCTGTAAGTGTACGTGATGGTTTACCTTTTATGAATGTAGTTACTTCCACTTGTAAAAATTTGTTTGCACTTTCAATAATTAAGTTATCAATTTTTAATGCATTCTCCTTATCATTAGCTTAATGTAAAAATACTTCTAATTTATTGATAGAATTATCTAACTCAGTATGAGATATTTTTAAGGAATCATGTTTAGTAGTTAATTCAAGATGCTTTTTGTTCAATGCATCAAACTTGTCAAGAATCACCATATGATTTTAATCCAAAGTAGACTCATCTTTACTAAGGCCACGTTCTTTTTCTAGAGTTAAAAAATTAGAATTAAAACATGCAAACATTTTTTTAGCTTCCTATATGCATTATAAATGTTTTAGAAATATTAAATAGTTAATTACAGTAAAGCTCACATACCTCATCTTGATCAGAATGATCAAGATGGTTATCTGCCATTAAGCATAGGTTAGTTACCTTCTCTTCAGCTTCTATCTCATATAAGGTTAAAGCGAAGTCTGTCTAAAAAGTTTTTTGAGTTCATTACAATCTCTTTTTGAATTTTAATTTTTCTTCACCCTTTTCCTTGATTTGGTGAGCTTTAAGATTTGGGTAATCAGTCTTTATATGCCCTGGCTTCTTTCTTTTAAAATAAATGACATCAAAAGAAGTTTCAGAATTTTATTATATTTAACTTTATTCCATTACTGATGACATCATTAATTTTTTTTCAAAAATATTTTGAATTATATTGTCATCAGTGCAATGTCATGATCACCTTCAGATAAAGAATTAGCACTTTCAGAATCAACAACCTTTAAAGCAACTATTTTCTCTTTTCTTTTCTCACCTGCTTCAATCTTCCTTTAACTAACTCCTTGCTCGTAAGCAATGTGTGATCTAAGTAAGTTACCAATATAATATATATTTATATCCTTGGATTCAATAATGATAGTGATTTTAGCATCATATAAAATAGGTAGACAACGCATAATTTTATTAACCATTTGAGAAATGTTATGTTGTCTACCTAATACATGTATGGAAGGGACAATTTGGGTGAACCTAGTATACATTTCAAAGATAGACTCACTAGGTTTCATGCCAAACAATTTATAATATAGAGTAGAATGTTCAACCTAGATTGTTTTACTTCATTTGTTTCTTCATAGGTTATACAGAGTTTATCCCAAATTTCTTTTCCATTTATGCAAGTAGATACACTCATGTAATCTTTAGAAGTTAATGCATAGAGAAAATAGTATAAACATTTTGCATTCAGTTGGGCTAAATTTCTATCATCTATACTCCGTTTAAAAAAAGTATTTCAGTTTTAATGCCATTTAAAAAGCATGAAGGTGTAGAATATCCTTCCTAAACTAACATCTACATATGATAATCAATAGATCGCAAAAAATTAGACATGTAAATTTAAAAAAAAAAGAATATTTTCAAATAAAGGTGGTCATGTGATTGAATACCCTTTCACGGTATTATTATTCCCATTAGTAGCCATAGATCATTACAAAAGTTTTCTAAAATTTAGTTTTTGAATCCCACTCTAATACCTCTTGAAAGTTTGTATATGTTGTTAAACATAAAGTAACTAGCCTGAGCCCAATAGGATGGTGAATATATCATTCACATTTTTTAAACAAAAAGAAAGCACCGTAATCCCCTTAATATAGAAGCAATTTAAAATTATGAGAGTAGAAAATTAAAGTTTTTCAACCACACACTAAAGTACAGAAACGTAAAAGTGCAAAATAATAAAATTAAAACACCTAAAAATTTATAGTGGTTTGATTCAATTTGACCTAAGTCTACTCCTTGGAAACAACCTTTCTAGGTATTGTTCTAAAAGTAGTATCTCTCCTTTTTCCCTGACAACAAGCCGGAGAAGCCCTTACAAAAGTTTTTTTCAGCAACCCAACAAAGGAAGAGAATCTGAAATCTTTTCCACCCTCTTAGTGAAGGTTGAGAATTTGTAATCCTTTGTTACCCTCCTAGCGATGAAAGAGAATAAATAATCCTTTTTCTCCCTTATTTAGAAGGAAGAGAACCTATAATCATTTTTATCCGTCTTGGAGAAGGCAACAAATTTGCGACAATTACTACAAAATGTCATTTTGGAGTCTCCAAATGATCAAGACAAAATATTGAAGAATATGAGGAATAACCTTTGTTGGAGTAACCTTGTGAATCCCTCACAAATCTCCCTTACAAAAATATCTCCCTCTCTTCTCTCTCCCAAAGCTCTCCTTTGCATCTCTTTTCTTCCATAAAAAAAAAAAACTTTGTAGCCAAAGTCTTGTTGAAACAAGACGATATAAGACTTTAAATATAGATCCTTCAAGAAAGCCCTAAATTTTAATTTGGTGCTTTTCATCATCTAGTACGACCTAAGATCATATTATACGATTAGTTCAAAAAAGCACTTTTAGCTAGTATGAACTACAATTGACTTTACTATCATTACAAGTTTTTATATTTATCATTCTATATGATTGGACACTTCAACCTTTATGATTAGTATAAATACACAACTGATCGTCCAATACAAGGGGTGGCATTTAATTATCATTCCATGCAAGTGGTTATCTATGATTGTCCTATATAATATGTACAAACACATAACAAAACATCCATTATGAGGGGCAGCATTTAATTATTATCCTATATAGGAATCGAGTCATATAGTACAATCATCATGTACAATCTTAATGATTAATTTAACCAAAATTAAACACCTAATCAAAGAATCAATTTAGGCATGATTATTATGTAGCAAATATAA
The DNA here is from genome assembly GCF_001605985.2 of Dendrobium catenatum. NCBI lineage: Eukaryota > Viridiplantae > Streptophyta > Magnoliopsida > Asparagales > Orchidaceae > Dendrobium > Dendrobium catenatum. The sequence goes on along the minus strand of NW_021320190.1, from coordinate 313,861 downwards.
ACCCAAGTACTATGATTTTGATGATAACAAATATTATTATTTCTTGATTACCACTATTCTTGAATATCTATTTTATTTACCCTGCTCACTAACCTTTCAGGTCCATGAGTTTACTTGGAACATCAAATCCGCTTAAGGTTAGATAGACGAGGATTGAGTTAGTCTCTAATTTCTATTCGAATGTATCTTTTACCTTTTATTGAGTCAAATGTACTTTAATGGATCTTAAAGCTAAGTAACCTTGCACACACACACACACACACACACTCACACACACACTCACACACACACACACTTAAAAGGAGAAGTTTATTGAGTTAGAGTTTTTCTATTTTTGATCATATCGTATAAGACGATTTAAAATCATCATAGATGATCAGTTAAAAATAGAAACCCTAATTATGGCATCGAGTTAAGATGAGATAATTAATTAATCATACTAGATGATACAGATAAGCTAGGATGATCAGTCATATGAATGAAATTTAGCTTCCAATCATACTTTAGGCATGCTTTAGAAATTGCATTTTTTGTCTAATAGTCTCTGATGATCAACATCATCCTGGATGATGCAAGATAATCATGAATAAATTGATTCGATGATTTGAAATATAATTAAGGTTAGATTGATTAATCATATCATCTGGGACGATCACAAAATCATACTAGATGATCTATAAAAAAGGCATAATTGTCACTTAAATCTCTTGGGCATCTCGAACTATCTGCTAGATGATAAAGTCTATTTTGAACTAACCATATAGGATGATCTCTACATCATCATGGATGATAAGTTATATTTCTATATCATCCTAATTTATCTCCTAGACATCCCGAACTATCTATTGAATGATAAAGTATGATTTTGAACTAATCATACAAGATGATGTCCACATTGTCCTAGATGATCAAAACATATATTATGTTCTGATCGTATAGGAAACCTAGATTGTCTTGGATGGAAGGGCTGTTTTACACTAATCATAAAGGACAATCGATCGATCATTATAGACTATCTTTGACGACATGCTGAAAATTAGGACATTTTTTAAGGCCTTTAATTTAAGCTCTCTCAATTGTTGATGATAGAATTTTTTGCTAAAATCCTAACCTAAGACAGCTTAGATAAGGAGAGTTTGAGAGAGGTAGGGAGAATCTTGTGAGGGGAATCATAGAGTTTTCTCCAAGTAAGGATTTGTTCATCTTCATAAAGCTTCATCCTTAGTTCCTTGGTGTCTCTAGGGAGAAGGATTATATCAGGTTCTCTACCTATTCTAGGAGGGAGTAAAAGGATTCCAGGTTCTCTCTCTTCACTAGGAAGGTGAAAAAGGATTCAAGGTTCTCTGCCTCACTGGGATAGTGGAAATATTTTATATGGGCTTCTCTATTATGCTGTGGGAGAAAAATGATAGTCACTAAAGGTTTAATGCAATACTTGGAGAGGGTGTCTCTAAGGAGTGGATATAGGTCAAGTTAACCAAACCACTATAAATCTTATATTCTTTCTTAATACTTTTCTATATTTTAATTTTCGCACTTTAATTTTCTGTGATTGATTGTATGGCTAAAATTTCTATTTTATTTTGTTAATCCCTTAAGCATCAAGGGGTGATCTTGTTTATTTTAAAATATTTAAAAAGGTTTCAAAATGAATTTTCTTTTTATTTAAGATTTTTTATAACTACAATTCACCCCCCTCTTGGTTAGCCATGGGCTTGTTTATAAGGGCTTAACAACCCTAATGAAATTTCATATCATATATCACGATATATATCATATATCACGATATATATCATACAATACATTTAGGAAAAAATATGAATATTAAAATTTCTTGTTTAAGATCATATCTTATATTTCTTATCTCAAACCCGTTCTTTTTTATCTTAATTGGAAATTTTTGGTGCATCTCAATCATTTTGAGTATAAGATATCTCACATTTAGAGACAGGTGAATATTATTGCTGACTAGCTTGCCAAATGTGGAACTTTACTTGAGAATTTGGTTCTTTATGAAAATTTAAATGACATTCATGAGCTAATTAGCATGGTGAGGTAGGATATTTCTTGCCATATATTTGAAATGGTAGTTGACCTATAGGGTTCATCTCTATTTTCCCTTGTTGTATAAGTTTTGTTTGAGATTTGGGTTGGATGTTTAGGGTGGTGTTCTTGGTTGGTTGGGTTTTTTTTGGTTGCTAAGGTTGTTTAGTTGCTACTTCTTTGGGGTGTTGGTTCTATTTTATGTGGGTTGGTGAGTGTTGTTCTGTTCTTCTTGGCCATTGTTTAATTTCAGTGGCCTTCTTAGATTGTATTTGTTTTCTTTTTTTGTCTCCTTATTTATTTATTGAGGCTGGTTGGTCATTTTCTCTATTTGTTTTAAGGTACTAGATTTCTCCTTTTTATGTGGTTCTATCCATTTTTGTTATATAAGCTCATTATAGGGTTGTTGTTTTTCTCCTCTATTGCTTTTCTGGCTATTTTTTATTACATGTTCTGGTTATTGGTGTGTATGTGTGTGTAGCGGGGGTGGGGGGGGGTGTCAGTTTAGGTCTTAGCTTAGGTATTTTCTCTTTGGTCTGGGTTGGTTATAGGGGCTTAGTTGTCTGTGAAAGTTTATGAAGGTTGTAAAACCTTGTGGAACTAAACCGATGCTCACCAGGGGGGGGGGGGGGTAAATTGGTGTTTTAAAATTTTTCTTGACTTTAAAGTAACAATAATAATAATTTTGAAAATATTTGTAGTGTTTAAAAGTACCAAAATCTGAATGATTACAGAGGAATGAAATCTTTATTAAAAATATAAAAGTCACTATGATGAAATTTTGATGTGTGTGAAGAAATAATCAACATTTTCCCTAGTAGTTATAAATGAAAAATAAATGCAAGGAACATAAAAGTGCAAAAAGGAAAAAAAACAAACCATAGATTTTTATAGTGGTTTGGTCAACCTTGACCTATGTCTAGTCCCCAGAGTGTGACTCTCTTTTTGTTTATAAAACAAGGTGGAGAAGGTTTTACAAACTTACTTTCACAAAATCTTTAATGCGGCAGAGTGCGTACGCTATGTCATGCTTCTAATTATGGCAGCGGACCTTGACTCATTTTTGTCCCTCCTGGAGATGGAAGAGAACCTCAGCTTTTCCTTCCTCCTAGAGAAGAAAGAGTACCTCAAGGAGTAGACCAAGAAGTCTCACTCCCAAGAGAGTTCCAAAAGACTCACCAATGACACATGAGGATTAAGGGCGCAGCTAGCCCAGAGCAACCGTGTGATCCGCTCACACTACTTCTCCCTCAGGAGAAGAAAGAGTACCTTAAGGAGTAGACCAAGAAGTCTCGCTCCCAAGAGAACTTCCAAAAGACTCACCAAGGACACATGAGGATTAAGGGTGCAGCTAGCCCAGAGCAACCGTGTGATCCCCTCATACTATTTCTCCCTCACGCTTACACTCATCTTCTCCTTCCTTTATTATACCTTGATTTTATTCTCAAAATCTCCTCTCTCAGAGTTTCTCCTTCAGTCATACATTCCTCTCTTGATTCATAAGAGAAATTTCAAAACAAAAACATTTGTAGTAGGCTTAAAGAAATCCTAAAAATTTAATTTAGCCATTATTATTCATATATTATGGTTCTAGTTCGTACAATATGATTAATTATAAGTAATCCCATCTAGTACAACATAAACAATTGTTCAAAATGATCAGTTCAAATTTTATGAACGCATCATACATTACGATCAGTATATTGTCCAACACAATATGTTCAATTTCCTCTATTCGTATAGGATGATTTCTGGGATGATAGATATTCATCTCAGTTAATCACCCCATCGTGTTCAATTTGTATATTATGGTTATTTCAATTCAGCTAGGTTGTCCAGTATGATATAAAAATCTTACACTATGATTAGTATGAAAATCATGGGTTTGATTGGTATGATCTCTGGAATGGTCAGATTTCATCTCTGTTAATTATTTTGCACGATCAATATTATATAACATAAATGTATATTATTTATTAAACCATGATTTGATTGACTAATTATGGGGATTATTTTTAGTAAGATTTTAAATATTCATATAGTACGATTAAAATCGTATAGTACAATCAGTTCAGAAATTGAATTTCAAAATCTTATTTAATCTAGCAGCTAGGGTTTTTATATTGTAATGATTTTTATAGTATGATCATAATTTTACAATATGATTAGTTCACATAAACTAATTTTTACTAATTAGCTGTTAAGCCTATTTTGATATAGCATAACATACAGTACGACTGAAAATCATACAGTATAATTAGTTTGAAAAAAAAATTAACTTGAAAAATTTCAATCCCCCTATGTGTGTCCATGGTCACCTAAATTGAATACACTCTTATGTGGCTAGACTCAAGAAGAAAAAATTAAAGAAAGTTAAATTACAAACTCTTTTATATCCTATTATACTCTATCTTTAGTCTTCAACATTCTTGAGCTTTATATAACTCACCTAAAATGTTAGTGCTCACAAATAAAAAAAATATCTAAAATATTTAGTAAGAAAAGTAACAATTCAATCAATAAAGTTTGTTATCATAAAATTCATAGACTAAGGATCTTAAATTGCAATAATCTCCCCCTTTTTAATTATGTCAACCAATGTTGGTTTATAGGTAAAAAAAAAATATTCTTTTCTCCTAAGCTCCCCTTACTAGGTAGTGGTGGTGGTGGTTGAAAGAATTGATGGATGGAGGCAAATTATTTTTTAATTGAGGAAAATCATTCGCCAAACCATCTCATATCTTCCTAGTGTTGTTGTTGTTGTTGTTGTTGAATATGGTAATCCAACATGGTCTATTTATTTGAGCCACTGTATTATATTATCATGAGTGTACTCGAGGTAGGTAGGTGTATGTGGTGGTGCAGGTCCACCAGGAGGAGCAGCTTCCCCTTCTTCATCAAAATTTGGTTCAACTTACGCTTATCCCTGATGGAAAAGGATACAAAAGGAGGCGCCCATATAGAAAATAGAAACATTATCTGTTAGCAAAGGAAAGTTGAGTTGGTTATCCCACTATGGTAAGTCCTAAGGCCACATTTTGTTTTCTACGATTTCTTGGATGTCAAATATGAGTCATATTATCGATATAGTTTAGAATCATTTGGGGTTCATCAAATTAGGTATTCACCATGATTAGGTAAGTGACTATAGAAAAAAGTGGAGTTATGTTTTTCGATCTTCAACTTTAGGTATAATTGATGTCTTAAGGACATGCTTGATAATACGGGCATTTTGAGTTAAATTTTGAACTAGGGTTGGTGTAGTCTTGAAGGTACATTTTTAAGGAGCAGATTGATGGAAGTCCAATCAAACTCATTGAAGAGTAGGGATTGAGGATGTGGTACTTAAATAGAAAGTCCTATATATTTTGCTGAATCGGCTTAGAAGATCTCTAAATTTTGATGGAAAACAAAAGAGGCAATGGTAGAGATGTTTAGGTTTTTCCTAAGATTTGACAAGAATTCATAAATAAGCTCTAAATTTTAGGGAAAGGCTAGTGTAAGGAAAAATTGAAGAGTGATGGAGGCAAAGAGGTTCATCACCTCGAAATTAAGGGTGGTTTGATTTAACATTCAAGAGGAAGTGATTTTGGCCTCTTTTTACCTTAGGAAGGCTTCTTCATCTCTAGTAGAGAGGAAACAGTCCTCAAAATGATGAGAGGAGGAGCTCCTCTATGTCATTCCACCTCATTTGCTTCCACTGGCCATATAATAAAAAGGTTTTGAGAGTAGGATTGTAAAAGAGATTAAGTAAAGTGAACCATTCAAGCCCTTTAATTTATGGATTTTTAGATAATCATACAATACGATCATGTTCACACTGTTCGATTAGGGTAGTTAATTAGTTTGGATGAACTGTTAAAAAAAGCAATCAAGTCATACTGTATAATTATGGTACTGGAAGATCTTAAGGAATTTCATTCATCTTGAGGGGTCATTAGTACAACCTTTAATGAAAACGTATTGTATAATATGAATGAATATTCATAAAATATGAAGTGCAATTAGTATCATACCAGTCGAGTTAAATTCATCCCAATACAATTTGACACGTGGATTTTACCATATAAAGAGAGGTATCATATAATACGATTGGAAATAATTTCATACTATACGAATTGATTTTCTCAATAGTTAATGACATGTGGATCATACAGCATGAAGAGATGTATCATACAGTACGGTGTGAATATTTCATTGATCTAATCTAAACCACTGATTTCAATGTGTGGTTGTGATATGTGCATATCATACAGTACAAACATGGATCATAGAATATGATATTAATAAGGTTTGTAAGTTTTTGTGATCAATGAGATGCGTGTGTGATGATCAGGAAAATCTTGAACAAATTTTTTTTAATCACTGACAATACATGAATAAATACATAAATAAGTACATGATCAAACACTTAAATTTAAACACATATGAATAAATGCCTAAAAAACCTTTTTTTATTTGTCTTGAATTATGAATGAATGTCTATAACACCCAAATGTATTACTAAGGAAGCTAAAGGTGTCATACGCTAGGTGTTTTTTGAAGATGTCTATCAATTGATCTCTTGTAGCTATATGTTGCAATTCTATATCTCACTTGGCTACCTGATCTCTTATGAAGTGATGCCTAATGTCTATATGCTTTATGTGGGACAATTGAATTAGGTTTTTGGATATGGAAATTGCACTAGTATTGTCACACATAATTGGAATGGGTCTTATAGGTAGTCAAGTATCTTAGAGTTGTTTCCTTAGCCATAAGACTTAAGCAACACAGCTCCCTACTGCTATATTCTACTTCAGCTATGGAGAGGGCTACTAAGTTCTATTTTCTACTATACCATTAGACTAAGGATTGTCCTATAAATTTGCATGTTCCAAAAGTACTTTTTTATCGACCATACATCCTACAAAATTAGAATTCGAATATCCTATTATTTGAAAAGAAGTGATATGTCTAGGATAATAATTTCCTAGGTTTGGTATGCCTAATAGGCATCTAGGAATTTTCTTAACTGCAATCATATTAGATTCTTTTTGATCAACATGAAATCTAGCATAAATTCAAACACTAAATATAATATCTAGTCTACTAGCATTAAGTAAATAAGCAATCCAATTATTCCCTTATACTTTTTCTAATATACTAATTTTCTATTTGGATCATTATTTTATTTAATAGTGGAGCTCATGGAGTGTTCATGGCCTTAGCTTTATCCATTTAATATTTTTTAAGGATGACCTTGATGTATTTATATTAGCTAAAGAAGGTTCCATCATCCATCTTCTTTATACTAAATCTAAGAAATTATCTTAGTTCTCCCATCATACTCATCTCAAATTTTCTACTCATTATTTTTGAAAATTCATCACATAGGTTTTTTTTTTAGGATCCAAACAAGATGTTATTGACATAAATTTGAATAATGAGTAATTCTTTCCTTCTTTTCTTTAGTAAGAGGGTGGTTTCTACACTACCCTTAATAAGTCCTCAATCTAAAAGGAAAGTGCTCAACCTTTCATACTAGGCTCTAGGTGCTTGTTTCAATCCATATAAGACCTTCTTCAATTTGAATACATGATTAAGGAATTGTGAATTTTCAAACCCAAGAGGTTGCTCAACATAAACATATTCTTGAATCACCCCATTTAGAAAATCACTCTTCACATCCATTTTAATAGCTTAAACCCCCTTAAACAAGCAAAAGTTAATAGTACCCTAATGGCTTCTAATCTAGTTACAGGGGCAATGGTTTCCTCAAAATCTATTCCTTCGATCTAGTTATACCCTTAAGCTACCAGTCTGGCCTTATTCGTCACCATTATTCTAGAGTTATTCATTTTAGTTTTTAAAATCCACTTTGTTCCAATTTCACTCTTATCCGTAGGTCTCTTGACTAATTCTCATCCATCATTTCTAAAAAACTAGTTTTGATCTTCTTATATTGCTAGGATCTAGAATTCATCAGCTAGGACTTGATCGATATTGGTGGTTTCTATCATAGAGATAAAAGCTGAATGATTAACCTCCTCCCTAAGTAAATACTGTTGCAACTTAGTTTTCATAATTAAGTTGTCATATTATGTGTGCTTTTGATGATTCCAAATATTATTATTTTGATTACTATTTTCTCCTAATATATATTAGATATATTGATTTTAGTGTTTGTGTGTACTAACATATCAGGGAAATCATAATCCAGACTGTTGAAGACTTCAAGATAGATTATATAAGGGTTTATTATAAATGGAGTATGTATTTTATACTTTTATTGAGTCTGAAAGAGTGTGATTGTAATTGGATAACCGTGCATGAACACACTAGAGGAGTGTTAAAACTTATAAATTTTTAACTAATCATACAATATGATGTTAAATCATACGGGACAATTTATCCAATTATTTCCTCCAACAAGCAGTTAAACAAACCATACGAATACAATTTTTTAAGTCCTTCATACTATTTGAAGTCATCTTTGTATAGACGACATCCAGAGTATGAAATATATATGTTTAAGTTTGTCCTGATGATCATCAAAATTTTTCTAACCTGATCGTACTGTATGAAGTGCCCTTCGCATAGATGACGTCCATAGGACAAAAAGATTAGGTATCTTTTCATCCCAACGTACATCCATATTTTTTGAATTGATTGTACTATACGAAGTGCCATTTGTATAGATGATGTTCAGAGTATGAAAAGATTGCATCTCTTTTCATCCTGACTAACACTAAATTTTTTTGAACTATTCATAATATATAATCTCATGTTTGAACAGACTACATACAGAGTAAGAAATTATGGGTTATCTTTTCATTCTGATGAATTATAAAATTTTCTGAATGGTTCATACAATATGATATGTAGTTCATATAGTATGATCATTGTGTATGAAAAAGGTTCATATAGGATCGTATGTTCCAATTTTGAACTATTTATACATACGATCGTCAATCACGCTATATGATCATGGATGGTCAAAATTGAAATTTTCAATTTTTTGGACAATTTTTTTTGTCTTTCCTACACAAAGTCACCAGAAACTGATTTGGACTTGTCTTGTCTTTGTGATTTAATTGAGAACAAGTGAAATGGAGTTTTGGGAGAGTGTTTGTAAGAGAGTTCTTGCAAGTGGAGAGTGTGAAGGGATCACAAGGTTACTCAAAGGAAAGAATGTCCTTTTGTTGTGTCAATTCTTTATCTTACTTCTTTTAAGTTGTTTGAGAGAAGATCTTTAGAGAAAATTTTGTTCTCTGCCGATAACAAGAGGGTGTGAAAGGACAATAGTTCTTTGCTGACACTTGCAGGGTATGAAAAGATGACGGTTCTCTGCCGACACTTAGAGGGTGTGAAAGGATAACGATTCTATGCCGACACTAGAGGGTGTGAAAGGGTGATGATTCTCTACTGACACTTGGAGGGTGTGAAAGGATAATGATAATCTACCGACACTTAGATGGTGTGAAAGGATGATGGTACTATGCCGACACTTGAAGGTTATGAAAGGAAGACAATACTTTGCTGACACTTGGAGGGTGGGAATTAATGACGGTACTTTATCGCATTGGGAATAGGATGAAGAGAGGGTAATTATAAAAGTTTCTCCACCTTGTTGTAAGGAAAAAGTAGACTCACTTTGGTAATAGTGCAATACCTGAAGAGAGAGTATTCAGGGAGTGGATGTAGGTCTAGTTGGACCAAACCATTATAAATTTTTGTGTTTTTTATTTTTTTACAATTTTATTTTTCTGCACATTTTTATTTAAGTCGTTGAAAAATTTTATTTTATTACGGAAATTAACTACTGGGAAAATATTTTTTTTAAAATGGTTTTTTATTCAAGAGGATATTTTTAATTACCAATTCACCTTCCTCTTGGTTAGCCATGGGATAATTGTATTAGGTTTAATAACCTATGGGGACTTCTTAAGTGAAAATTAAGGTTTTGAAAACTTTTTGAAAATGATCATGGATACTTTTGAAAAATGTAACACACATGAAAGATATTCTATCACTAGACCCCTATTATTTGATAATATCCCTTTTGATTTTGGAAAACATGAATTTATACTTTTCTTCAATCGCTTGACTATCGCATATGGATTTTAGTATAAAAAGAATACACTAGGACAACTATACTTGTATATGACATTAAATCTGAAATACCATTTGCTAACTGGACTGTAGAAGAATGAAACTTAGCTCCGTTAAATACAAAATGTTTGAATAATTTCTTATATGTACTTAAATCTGAAGACTACATGCATGTTTCTACATGTAAAAGTTAAAAAGAAATTTGGGATAGATTTTGTATCACATATGAAGGGACTAAAAAAGTGAAACAATCTAGATTAAATATTTTGTTGCATGATTATGAACTATTTTGCATGAAACCAAATGAATCGATCACTGACCTATATACATATTTCACTCAAATAGTCACCTACTTGTATGCTTTAGGTAGGGAATTAACAAATAAAAAAAATTGAATAAAATACATCGTTGTTTGCCTACTACTTATGATGCTAAAATAAGTACCATTATAGACTCTAAAGATTTAACAATTTATTCCATTGACAATCTTCTTGGATCACTAATTGCTTATGAGCAAGGAGTGACTCAAAGATAAATTGATGTAGGTGAGAAGCAAAAGGAAATAATATAACATTAATTGTGGATGACTTAGAAAGTGATCAATCTCAGTCTGAGGATGAGGATGACATTGTCTTAATGACTAAGAAATTCAAGAGTTTTCTAAAGAGCAAGAAAAGGAGATGCTAACAGTTGAATAAAGGTAAGTTCCATAAAAATATTAAGGCTTCTAATGATATAATTTGCTATGAATGCAGGAAGCTAGGATAAGTTAAATCTGAATGCCCGAATCTTAAAGCCAATCCTAGCAAGGTGAAGGTCGAAGAGAAAACAAATGTGAGAAAGGGAAAGAAGAGGATGCAGGGAGCATTTTGGGTAGACTCAGCTTTGGACTCCTTAGAAACACAGGTAGAGGAAGAAGTCATGAAATTTTGCTTGATGGCTCACAAGCTTGATTAGTTAGATCAAGAAGAGGTATGTGACTTAACCTATGATGAGTTAGAGTATGTTTCTGAAAGAATTCACACAGAATATAAGAAGCTTAAAAAGGTGTATGCTAGGTTAAATTTAGATTTCCTTGAATTATAAAAATAGCATAAAATCCTTATGAAAGATCACACACTAATTGATAACAACAACATGAAAATATTAGATGAGTATAATGAATTGAATAAACAATATGAATTATTGAAATCATCCCATAGAACTTAAAAAAGATTTTAAAATATTTATGGATGAATCTGATAATAGAGAGCACTATTTAAAAGTTAACAATATTGTGTTAGAAAGTGCAAACACATTCTTTAAAGAAAAATTGAAAGCATATGAGAAAAACAAGATTCCTCCTACACCTGAACAAGTTTTTAATCCTGAAAAGAAAACAAAAATTTTAAAAACTAGGAAAAGACAAATTTATTTATATAAATTGAAAAATCCTTTCCTGGAGTTAAATATTTTTCTTGTCGTATGATTGGGCATATATCTCACACTTACACTATTTATAATAAACCATATCTAGTGTGGAGACCAAAGATGCATAAAACAAATCATATCTTACATGAATCTAGATTAATTTTGCCAATATAATACCTCATGAGAACATTTAGTACTTGGATAGCTGATGTTCAAAGTAGATGACTAGAGATACTATACAATTCATATCGCTAGAAGCCAGGAATGGAGGCAAGGTAACACTGGGAGATAATACCACTAGAAAAGTTACAGGCACATGATTGATTAAAAACTTGAAATTTCTTTTTATTGACAATGTTTTACTTGTAGAAGGCTTAAAGTATAATATATTGAGTATTAGTCAACTATGTGATAAGGGTTATAATATAAAATTTTTCCCATTAGCTATATAATAAGCCAAAATAGAATTGATATTTTGAATAGAATAAGGGTAAATAATGTATACATGCTTGATTTGAATTGTATTAAATATCCTAATTCTTTTTGTTTGAAAATAATTTCTGATGAATTATGGTCATGGCATAGGAGACTTTGTCACGCTAGCATGAAAAATCTTAGGAAAATTACCCAAAAAGAACTTGTTAGAATATACCAAAACTAGACTTTGCTAAGTATCACCTGTGTGATGCATGTCAATTTGGAAAACATGTGAAGTCCTCCTATCATTCCATTAAGGATCCTAGAACTAGCAAATGATTGGAGATGTTCATATGGATCTTTTTGGACTGGATAGCACTATAAGTATCGGAGGTAAAATTTTTGGATATGTGATTGTTGATGATTTTTCTAAATTCACTTGGGTTAAATTTTTATTTCATAAGAGTGAATCATTTGAGGAATTTATAAGTTTTTTTGGCTTGGATTTAGAGAAAATTAGGATGAAAAATCTTATCAATTCAAAGTGATAATGGAGGTGAATTTGAAAATGAAAATTTGAAGAATGTTTTAAAGAGAAAGGAATTAATCATAATTTTTTAGCACCTAGGACTCCTCAATAGAATGGGATAGTTAAAAGAAAGAATAGAATATTAATTGAAGCCGCTAGAGCCATGTTGGCAAAATATTCACTTCCAAAATATTTTTGGGCTGAAGCGCTTAGTACTGCATGTTATGTTCAGAATAGAGTGAACATTAGATTGAAATTAAATAAAACACCCTATGAACCTCTTAAAGGGAGAATACCAAATTAGTATCATTTGTATGTTCTTGGATGTAAGGTGTTTAGTCATAATAATGGAAAAAATCCTTTAGGAAAATTTGATCCAAAATCTGATGAAGGAATTTTTCTTGAATATTCTAGTGTTGGACAATTTTATAGAGTTTTCAACAAGAGGAGTTTTGATAGTTGAGGAGACCATACATGTTGTTTTTGTTGAATCTGACATTTCAAAAGAGCCAAGACTGGAAGAGGATAATTTTGAAAGAACTCCCAAGGAATTAAAAAGATTAATTTGGTAGAAAATGTGGAAAAAGAAAACACTTTACCTAGAGAATGAAAATTTTCTAAGAATCACTCTAAGGAATTGATTTTAGGTGAACCTAGTGAGGTGTTAGGACTAGGAATGGACTTAGCAAAGAGATAAACCAAGTTACCTTTATTTCAATGACTGAACCCACAAATATTAATCAAGCACTTTCAGATGAGTTTTGATTTTTTGCTATGTAAGAAGAGTTGAATCAATTTGTAAGAAATGATATTTGAGAATTGATAGAAAGGCCAAAAGATCAAAGTGTTATTAAAACTAAGTGGGTGTTCAAAAATAAAATGAATGATTTAGGAGTTGTGATTATAAATAAGGCTATATTGGTGGCTAAGGGGTATAATCAAATAGAAGAGATTGATTGTGAAGAGACTTTTTTCTTTGTAGTAAGAAATGAAGCAATTAGGGTTTTATTAGCATTTGTCTATTTTAAAAGATTTAAATTATTTTAAATGGATGTCAAAAGCATATTTTTGAATGGAGTAATGCAAGAGGATATTTTTTTTGATTAACTTATAAGTTTTAAAAATTATAGATTCACTAATCATGTGTTTAAATTAAAAAAAACTTTATATGGGCTAAAATATGAACCTAAGGCTTGGTATGAGAGGTTAAGCAGTTTCTTATTAGATAATTTATTTTTAAAGGGAAGTGTGGATACCACTCTCTTTTTGAAGAAATTAGGAGATGACTCACTCATTGTTTAGATATATGTTAATGATATCATATTTGGATCTACAAATAAAAATCTTATAGATGAATTTTTAGAAAAAATGAGTAGTGAATTTAAGATGAGTTTAATGAGAGATCTGAATTATTTTCTTATTTTTAGTATTAAGAAAAATGAGGAAGGAACATTTCTTAGTCAGTCAAAGTATGTTAAGAACATCCTTAAGAAATATGAAATGGATAATATTAAGCCAGTGACTACACAATGAGTTCCTCAGTTTATAATTAGATCATTGCTTTATTTGACTACTAGAAAACCTAATATAATGTTTAGTATTTATTTGTGTTCTAGATTTCAATCTGATCCAAAAGAACTATATTTGATAATAAAAAATGGAGATATCTTATGGGAACTCAAAACTTAGGGATTTGGTATCTTAAGTACAGCTCTTCATTTAAAATTATTGGATATTCTGATTTAGATTTTATAAGTTGTAGGGTTGATAAAAAAAGTACATCTAGAACATGTCAATTCATAGGAAATTCCTTAGTTTTTTGGTCTAGTAGGAAATAGAATTCTGTAGGCCTATCAATTATTGATGCTGAATATATTGCCTTAGAAAGTTGTGTGGCACAAGTACTTTAGTTGAAATAATAATTAATTGATTTAGGATTTTTAATAGGCATAATTCTTATTTTTATGATAATACTAGTGCCATTTGTATTTCAAAGAATCCTATTCAAAATTTTAGAACCAAACATATAGACATAAGGCATCAATTCATTAAAGATCATGTAGCTAAAGGAGAGATTGAACTGAATAATGTTACTATAGAAAATCAACTTGTAGATATTTTCACAAAACCATTATCCTTTGACACTTTTAACACCTTAAGAACTGGTTTAGGTGTGATTGGTCTTATTGCTTAAATTGAAAATACTGCAAACTTGATGTGTGTAAATTTGTGTTTGTTTAGCTTGTCTTTTTTTGTTTGTTTCTCTATATTTAGTTATTTATTTTTTGTTTTTTAGTTCTTATTATAAGGCATGTCACTTGCTAAAGATAGATGGATTTTGAGATTTTTTTTTTTTTAATTTTGCATGCTTTATTTTCTAAGTGTTTTGATTGTACTATACGAAATATTTTTTGTACTAAAGAAATTATGTAGCATGTCTATGATTTGTTTTGGAGTTAAACAAGTAAGATTTAGCTTTTTTATGGGTTTTATACCATAGATGATGTCATCATATTGTACAATATGTACAGATTTTTCTGTACACATGGGGATGGTTTACCAGTTAGAATTAGTTATTGCTACCGATCGTACATATAAAATCATCTATCATTTGTATGATCCAGTTGTCAGTTTCTATGAGGGTCGAACCTAACCGCCTTTAAAACAATCTTTAATATTCTGATCATCCCAAACAAACACCATTTTATTTATATGATCATGTGGTCAAAAAGTCTGTATGAAAAGATGCCTTGTAAATAATGTTTTAGAAAAAGCCATTTCATTTTTTGTAGTTTCCATTCGTACGTATGAAAATAATTTCATCCCGTATGATCTTATTATAATAAATATGAACCAAATTTTGCACTATACAATAGGTCATTATCCTTTAAATAGAAGGATCATTGAAATCATTTTCTTTCTCTTTCATATCCATTTATAAAGCCTTCGCCTTAAAAATGGCTAGCTCAAGCAAACATCCCCATGTTTCAAAGGGATCCTCTTCTAGAGGTAGTAGGGATGACAAGTTTTTATCAAAGGACAAATGAGGTTGCTTTTTGTAGGTATGTTGCTGCCAAGATCACCCCCTATAGATTTCTTATTCATCATGATCTTCACTTCTCTATTATGCCTCATTTTACGTTAACCCAATTCTCCTTTATTCTCACTTTGATTTATACTTATAACAAAGAGACCTTTCAATATTTGTTATCAAATATGAGATTTAATAAGGACCACTCTAGGGTAAGTTCTTTTGTTCAAAAATGGCAAGTTGAGATCACTAAGGAAGATTTAGGGAATTTCCTTTATTCAAAAACCCGAGGCACTCGAGCTCACTCATTGACTTCTAGGTCTAATTTTGACTGGACTGAAATTAATAAAACTCTTAGAGGTGTCTCTCAAGTGTGCCATTTAGCAAGAGTCTATACTTTGTACCAAAATGCCCAGATCATCCAACATCTCTTAAGAACCTCAATTATTTCTAAGGGTGGTGATCGTATAAATATGACTCATCTCCTGTCCCCTATCAAATACTTGATTAAGATCAAAAAACCCTTTGATGTGACCCAACTCGTCATGGACTACATTTGTAATCTTTAGGAAATTGGGCCTCCTCATCATAAGAGGCAAATGATTGTCGATTTAGGACACTTAGTGGCCTACATCCTAGATAAAATGTACCACCTAATTCATCCTGATCCGCCCACAGAACTTGCTATCTATTTCATTAATGCTTCTTGTCGATCACTATTTGGGAGAGATCAGAGTACAGAGAGTGATTACTCTGAAGAAGAAGGGGGAGCTCCAGCACCTGCACAATGATCCAACCAAAACTATTTTAAGGAGATGGTCCAAAGGTTTGATCATTTGGATACTCACTTTAATCATCCTTTTGATCATATTGAGACTCATTTAAATCAGCAATATATGAGATATCAGTAGGATATGGGTTGGATCCTTGGTCAGTTTGACACAATCAATAGAAATATAGCTATGATGAATAGTTATTTTTTAATGTTCAACCAGCCTTCTCCTCCAGATCAGGGCCCCTTCAACTTCTAGGTGTACTTTATTATTTTTCCTTCTACTGAGCATCTGTGGTTGATGTTATTAAGTTTTTATTTTATGATTTTAGTGTGTATTTTATATTGGTAAATTTTTATGTGAATATGTTGAGTGTTGTTATTTGTGTTACCATTGGGAGTGAATGCATGAAAATTTTTTTGTATCAATGAAAAATGCAATGTTTTGATGACAAGTTCTTGTTTCTTTGTACTTGAAATGTTAGCATGTCTAATATGAAAAATCTTTTGAAATTGATCATTTAAATGAAAATTTAAATAATCTTGCTTTACAAATTAATTTCTACAAAAAATCTAATCTTTCAAAAATTTAAATTAAATTCTAATAGGATTTATATAAACAGATCAATTTCATGTTCTTTTAGACAAACATATCTAACATATAATTGTTGCAAGATTGATGTCTGATTATTATTTATTTATTTTTCAATATGCTTATTTTTGTTATTAGTGAAATTTGAATTAATATTACTTATATTTGAAAAACCCAAAAAGTAAATCAAAAGAAAATCATAATGTGTACAAAAACTGAAAAGAATGTGCAATGGTTCGCAAAGTGAAGAGAGGCACAAAATTAGCCCAAATTGAAAAGATGTAGAAGTGTGCCACAAATATTTGAAAGATGCACAATATCGCCAATTAAAATTTTTAATTGTGTTCTTTCCACTATTATTTAATATCTAATCCAAATCAATATAATTAATAATTATATTCTATTTTAAATTTGAAGTTAACTAATCTTTATTTTGTCATTTTTGCAATAATCATCTTTATTTAAATTTTCTAGCATGTATAATGACTTTGGTTGACTATTCTTATCTTAGTTGTTCTTTGATTTGAAATTTTGATTTTTTCTTTTTAGTACTATGGAATTAATATTATATTAGCAATTATTTTAAAGCTATTTTCTAGATTACTATTTTTGGTTTATCTATTGAAATATTTCATTTCAATTTTTACTTCTCTTTTTTTTTTGTTGTCAAAAGGGGGAGTAATAATATTATTTAGTTGATTGATGTTTGTTATTTGATGTGCATTATTGGATGTGTGTATGTTTTGAATGCTTGTGTATGTTTTAAATGCATAAATGCATGAATGCATGTGTGTGAATGTTTTAAATGTTTGAATGTTCGTGTTTTGTATTCATGTTTTATTTGAATTATTTTTTATTTGGTGTCTTTTATTATTATTATTTTGGGTTTGTTGTTTTTGATCGTCATAGGAGTACCTAGAATTACATTGGCCATTCATTTAGGGTGAGCTAAGGAGAAATTTTTTCTTTAAATGTTAGCTCAAATAATAATTGTTTTGTTATCACAAAAAAGTGGGAGATTATTGCAACTTAGTTTTCATAACTATATTTTTATATTAGGTGTGTTTTTGATGATTCCAAATATTATTGTTTTGAATACTATTTTCTCCTAACATATATTGGATATATTTCTTTTGTTGTTTGTGTGTCTCTAACATATAAGGGAAATCATACTTTAGACTGTTGAAGACTTCAAGATAGATTAGATTAGAGTTTATTATAAATAGAGTCTATATTTTATATTTTTATTAAGTATGAGAGAGTGTGATTGTCATTGAATAACCAAGCATAAGGGTCTTAATACACACACTGGGGGAGTGTTAAAACTTATAAATTTTTAACTAATCATATTGTATGATTTCAGATCGTACGAGATAATTTATCTAGTTATTTCCTCCAACAAGGAATTAAATGAAACATACAAAGAAAATTTTCTAAGTCATGTTCATATTTTATGAAGTCATCTTCGTATAGATGACATCAACAAAAAATAGATATGTACAAATTCATCCTGACAATCATCAAAAAATTTTTGAACTTATCATACTGTATGAAGTGCCCTACGTACATATGACGTCTAGAGTACGAAAAGATTGGGTCTCTTTTCATCCCAATGAAAATCTATATTTTTTGAACTGATTGTACTGTATGAAGTGCCCTTTATACAGACGATGTCTAGAGTACAAAAACATTGCATCTCTTTTCATCCTGACGAACACAATTTTTTTTTTAATTATTCATACAATACGATCTCATGTTCATACATACGACATCCATAATACAAAATTATGGGGTATCTTTTCATCCTGAAGAATTAGAAAATTTTCTGAATGGTTCATACAATGTGATATATAGCTTATACTATATGACCAGCATGTACAAAAAAGGTTCATACAGGATCATATGAGAAAATTTTGAACTGTTCGTATGTACACTCATCGATCATATTGTCCGATCATGGAGAATTGATGATTTTTTATGTCTTATATATATAAAGTCTTTAGAAATAGATTTGTACTTATCCTGTCTTCATTATTTAATTGAGAATAAGCGAAAGGGAGTTTTGGGAGAGTAAGAGAGTTCTTGCAAGTGGAGAGTGTGAAGGGATCACGTGGTTAATCAAAGGTAAGAACCTCTTTTTGTGATGTTAATTATCTTTCTTACTTATTTTAGTAATTAGAGAGAATAAATTTAGAGAAGACCTGGTTCTCTGCCAACAACTGGACGGTGTGAAAGGATGACTGTTCTCTACAGATAGCAGGAGGGTGTGAAAGGATGATAGTTCTCTGCCGACACTTAGAGGGTGTGAAAGGTTGACAGTTCTCTATTGAAAGTTAGAGGGTGTGAAAGGATGATGGTTCTCTACCGACACTTAGAGGGCGAGAAATGACAATGATACTCTGCCGACACTTGGAGGGTGTGAAAGGATGATGGTACTCTACTGACACATGGAGGGTGTGAAAGAACGACAGTACTCTATTGCACTGAGAATTGGTGGAAGAGAGGGTAATTATAAAAGTTTCTCCACCTTAATATGGGGGTAAAAGGAGAGTCACCTTGGTAATAGTGCAATACTTGAAGAGGGAGTCATCAGGGAGTGGATGTAGGTTTAGTTGGAACGAACCATTATAATTTTGTGTTCTTTATTTTTTTTGCAATTTTATTTTTCTACAAATTTTTATTTAAGTGGTTAAAAAGTTTTATTTTGTTAATAAAAGTAATTGTTATGCATATTTTGTTTTGTAAATAGTTTTTCATTCAAGAGGAATTTTTTTTTTATTATCAATTCACCTCCCCTCTTGGTTAGCATTGGGATAATTGCGTTAGGTCTAACAACCTATACATAATTTTCAAATGCCTAGTTCTAACACCTTCAGTTTGGTCTCTTAAAATAAGTTCTTTAGGATGATTAGAAGAATAATTTCAATCTCTAAAAGAATTCTCTTGAGGTTCTACTCTATCTTCTACAACAATAGCTTCTCCCCCTTGAATGACTACCATTTCTTTTTCTTCAGGTTTAAATTTAGAGGACTTTTCTTATTCATCAAATACTACATGGGTAGACTCTTCTACTACTAGGAATCTCTTATTAAAGATTTTATAGGCCGTACCTATAGATGAGTAATCTAATAAGACACCTTCATTTGACTTGGGATCAAATTTTCCTAAAGGGGATTTTCTATTGATTAAGATGAAGCTTCTATAGCCAAAGACATGCAGGTGAGAAAGGTTGGGTGTCCTACCTTTAAAGAGTTTATATATTATCTAATTAAGTTTAGATCTAATATTCACCTAATTTAAAACATAAAAATTAGTATTCACCGCTTCCACCCAAAAATACCTAGGGAGTGAATACTCAACTAGCATTTTCCTAGAAGCTTCCACCAAGGTCATATTTTCCTTTTAGCAACTCCACTATGCTAGGGGGTCTTAAGGGTAGTGAAATTGTGTTTTATTCCTATCTCATGATATAAGGATTCAAACTTATCATTCTCGAATTCTCCACGATGAGCACTATGATTTATTAAAAATTCACATTCTAATTTCCTTTGAATCCAAGTAGAGAAAATTCTAAGTGGAGAAAAATATAAATTCTTCAAATAACTCACTCTTATGTTATAGGAATCTAACCCAAGTAAATATAGAGTATTCATCTACTATAGTAAATCCAAATGTCTTCCCTCCTAGGCTGGCTATATTAAGAAGTCCAAATAGGTCCAAGTGAATGATTTATAATGGCTTAGAGGTGTTAATATCTTTTATTAAATTAAATGAAGATCTTATTTATTTTCATGTTTTGTAGGCATCACATATGTGGTCCTTAGTGAAGTCTAACTTAGGTGTGCCTCTAACTAGATTTTCTGGGTGATATTCATAAGGGTCTTCATATAGCATATATTCATTAATTATTATTTTTATACATAACAAACTTGAATACTCAATACAGTTCAAGCTTATCATATAAACATTATTCATTCATTTTCCTTCTAATAAAAGTTTTTTATTTAAACGAATTATGCATTTATTAGAAAGAAATTTTACATCAAATCCATTATCACATAATTAACAAATACTTAGCAAGTTATACATTAAACCATCAACTTACAAAAGTGTTTGGAGTTTCCAATATTCCAAAGCCCACCACTTTCCTAGTGGTGTTATCTTCTAATATAACTTTGCCACCTAGCCTCTAGTTTGTACTTCATATCACTAGTAATATGCCTTGACTAGCCACTGTCCAAGTACCACATACTCTCATTATATATTTTGTGAGAGAACCCCTATAATTTCATTTAAATGTTAGATTTGGGAGACCAAGTGAGTTTGTGTTCCACCTTATGCTTGAATAAATGACATGATTGCATGTTATGCAATAACGCGTGTAATTTTAGCCTCCACATTACATGTGTCCTATGGTGGATAGTACATGTGCGGTCTATGTGTCCTAACATGCCACAAGAGTAACACCTAACACTAGGGAATGAGTTTACTAACCTATATGGGTAATGGTGCCTTCCTAAATTTATGTGATACATACTATGTTGAGGGATTATGCCATAATGCTATTTTCATAGCTTGCCACTTCCAATTTTAGTGCATCTCACTGCTATCTAATTAACATGCAATTTGTTCTAATCCCCTAAATGCCTTTTCTAGATCAATATGTGATATTTTTAAGGAATTATATGCAATAGATAGATAAATATGCTTCTTATTTATTGCATCAAACTCATCTATTAAATTCACGTGATCGCTATCTAAAGTAAAGTACTCAGTAATTAAACTAGCAGGCTCTTTTTGTAAAGTAGAAAATTTAGCATTAAGACTAGCATGCATTTTCTTAAACTTTTTATACGAATTATAATTTTTTTTTAGAAATAATAAATAATTTTTCATAAGAGAATTTACATACCTTAGCTTGATTTGATTGATCAAGATTATCATTAGCCATTAGACATAAGTTTGTTACCTCCTCCTCTACTTCTTCTTTTGATGATTCTAAGGTAGAGTCAATCCAAAAAGGTTTTTGTTTCTTTTGCTTGCCCCTTTTATACGTTGGCTTCTCTTCATCCTTCTCTTTATTCAGCTGAGTGTTGAGGTTGGGGCAGTCAGCTCGAAGGTGACCTAGATTCTTACACTTAAAGCAATTTGTATTAGATGAAACTTTAGCAGATTTGTGGCTTTTACCTTTGCTCCAGTTATTTCGATGATGTCTCTATTTTCTTTTTAGAAATCTCTTGAACTGCACGTAATCAAGGCTATTTCATTATCCTCATCAACTACAGAATTGTTCATGTCAGAATCATTTACTTTTAATGCTACAATTATCTCATTCTTCTTTTCTCCTGCATCACTTTGCCTTTGACTCACTCCTTTCTCATAATCAATGAGTGACCCAAGCAAATTATCAATGGAATAAATATTTAAGTCTTTAGATTCAGTTATTATAGTTATCTTGGCATCAGAAGAACTAAGTAAACAACATATAATCTTATTAAATTTCTCAGAATTTGATTATTCTCTACCTAGTTCATGGAAGGATGTTACTATCTGGGTGAACCTAGTTTACATTTCAAACATAGACTCACTAGGTTTAATGCGAAAGAGTTCTTAATAATGTAAAAGAATATTTAGCATAAATTGTATAACTTCACTAGTTCCCTCATAGGTGATACACAACCTATCTAAAATCTCTTTCCCAGTAATGCATATAGAATCTCGCATATAGTATTCATATTTTAAAGAACAAAAAAAATAATTTAGACGCTTAGCATTTAATTGTGATCGTTCCCCATCCTCATTACTCCATTCAGTAAATGGAATATTGGTTTTAATACCAATAATTACATGCAATTGAAGTGAATATCTAGTTTGAATCAGATGCCAAATTCTATAGTCAATAGTTTGAAAAAAAAAGGTAAACAAGCATATTTTCAAGAAATTAGAAGAGATATTTTCAAATAGTGGTAGATGGGTTAAAGAATAACCCTCTACTGTATTATGATTAACAAAGTGAGTTATTAATCAATTTTTCAAAAGTTTTCTATAACTTTATTTTTGAAATCTTGCTTTCATACCACTTGAAAGTTTATGAAGGTTGTTAAACCTTGTAGTACTAGCCCGAGGCTCACTAAGAGAGAGGTGAATTGGTGCTTTAAAAATTTTCTTAACTTCAAAGTAATAACAAAAATATTTTTTGAAAAAATTTTCCATAATTAAAAAGTACCAAAATCTACGATTGCGGGTAACGAGATTTTTTTAAAAAATATAGAAGTTACTATAATGAAATTTTGATCTACATAATGGAGAAATAATCAATGTTTTCCCAAAAAATTATAAATGAAAAGGAAATGCAGGAAATGTAAAAGTGCTAAAAGGAAAAAAAATTCACTAGAGATTTTTATAGTGGTTCGGTCAACATTTACCTAAGTCCACTCCCTGGAGTCCTCTACCCCAGGAATTTTAACAAAACTAATGCGACTCTTGTTTTTCTTCTAAAGCATATTTGAGAAGCCTTTACAAACTCACTTTCATTAAACTGTTGATGCAGTAGACTGCCAGATGCTATGGCATGCTCTCGATGATGCCAACGAACCTTGACAAAATTTTCTCCCTCCTGGAGATGGAAGAGAACCTTAGCTCCTTTTTCTCCCTCTTGGAGAAGGTAGAGTACCTCGAGGACTAGAAAAAAAAAGCCTCTCTCCTTAGAGATCTTCCAAAAGACTCACTAAGGCCATAGGAGGAGTAAGGGTGCAGTTAGATCGGAGCAACAATGTGATCACCCCACAAAACTTATCCCTCATGCTCACGCTCACCTTCTCCTTTCTCTCTCAAATCCTAATTTGTTCTCAAAAGTTCCCATCTCAGAGTTCTACTTTTAGTCACACATTCCTCTCTTTATTCATAAAAGAAACTTCAAAACAAAAGCATTTGTAATAGGCTTCAAGAAACCCTAAAAATTCAATTTAGTCATTATTGTTCATACATTACTCTAGTTCGTACAATATAATCATTTCAATTTTTATGAACACATTATACAATACAATCAATACATCATCCCGTACAATATATTCAATTTCATCTAATTGTATAGGATTATTCCAAAGAAGATGGAAATTTATCTTTGTTAATCATTGCATACTATTCAATTTATACATTATGATTAGTTCATTTCAAGTAGGATATCCAGTACAATGTAAAAATTGTATAATATGATTAGTATGAAAATTAAGGGTTTGATTTGTACGATCTCTAGGAAAGCCTGATTTCATCTCTATTAATCATCAAATATGATCAATATCATATGGTACAAGTGTATATTATGTACTAAACCATGATTTAATTAACTAATTATGGGGATTAATTTTAGCAAGATTTTAAATAGTCATACTACATGATTGAAATCATACTGTACGATTAGTTTAAAAATCATATTTCAAAAGCTTGCTTAAATTAATATTGTGGCAAGGATTTTTAGATCATAATTAATCATACAATATGATCATGATCATAAAGTATGATTATTTTGTATAAACTAATTTTAACAATTAATCGTTAAGTCTATTTTTAGATAACATATCGTACATTATAGCTGAAAATTGTACAGTACGATTATGTTGAAAAAAAATTAAGTTATAAAATTTCTCTCCTCCTGTGTGTGTGCATGGTCACCCAAATTGAAAACACTCTTATATAGACAGACTCAATAAGTAAAAATTAGAGAAAATAAAGTACAAACTCTTTTATATCCTATTCTAATCAATCTTTAGTCTTCAGTAGTCTTGATCTTTTTATATCTCACCTAAAATAATAGTGCTCACAGATAAAAAAAAAATCTTAAATATTTAGTGAGAAAAGTAATAGTTCAATCAATAAAGTTTGTCATCTTCAAAATCATAGATTAGGGATCCTAGATTGCAATAGTTTCTTTTTTATTTTTTTGGGTTTTTAATTTACTTTTGTTGAGATTAATGCATGTTATCTCCATTCTTTCTGTATCGGCTGGTTTGCTTGATTATTGTAGCTTCTCTGGTGCATTTATATTTCTGATCCTACAGGAGATTATTATTTTTGGAATTTAAATGTTTCTCTATTATCTT
The DNA here is from genome assembly GCF_001605985.2 of Dendrobium catenatum. Classification (NCBI taxonomy): domain Eukaryota; kingdom Viridiplantae; phylum Streptophyta; class Magnoliopsida; order Asparagales; family Orchidaceae; genus Dendrobium; species Dendrobium catenatum. The sequence continues at coordinate 288,874 of NW_021320190.1, read as the reverse complement.
GATTATGCTTAATGTTTATCAAGCTTAGGATTTTTTTTGTTTCATCTCCATTTTTTTGGTTTGTCTACTTATTAGCCATAAAATTTTATTAGGTTTCCTTCCTTTCTTCTTGTATATTGTAGTAGAATCATTGGCTCTTTATGATTTAGTTTGATTTTGGATGTATCTATTTGAGAATAGTGAGTATTTGATCTCTTGAAGGACTTGTAATTATTTTGAAAATTAGCACGTAGGCTCGGTGGTGGATTTTAACCAAAAAACAAATCACCCGGTTTAGTTGGGCTCTTCTCATTCAAACATTATGTTTTTTGAGGCATTAAGCTTTACATCTTAGTATATTATTTATTTTAGTTATTTTGATAAGATTAATTTTATTGTTCATTTCATAAGAGTAAAATGGAAGCTACCTTATGATATATGGTAAGCCCATAACATCAAGATTGCTTTTACCTTTCAAAACATTAGGAGAGGTAATCATATTGAGAAAAAAAGTGTCATTAATCTTAGACTCTTAGCCAGCCAATAAGCTTAATCAATGCCTTCCCTCAAAATACAAGTAATTCTATATCTAAATCTATAGAGCAAATCCAATATTTTATTAAATAGTTAACAAAATGTTGGCAATGTAGCATTTTAGGCAGTCTCTAAAGATAACAAAACTTTAGAGTTTATTTTGATAAAAAAATTTCAGATCATTGTTATCATTACAAATAAAATTGAGCAGTCACTATTTGTATTTAGGAATATTTGATTCAAAACAAAGCAAAAGCTTACCTACATGATTAGAAATTAAACCTCCACACCCAAAACCACCTTTAGATGAAGAGTTGTCAATGTTAAGTTTTAACCCATCTTTAGAAGGCATAAACCATCGAACAATTTTAGGAATATAAGCCACACCAAAATTGCAGCAATTAATTTTAAAGAAAGTAGACAAAACTTTCCTCCATCTAAAATGCTTAGGAGAGATAACTTTTGCATTTTGTTGAATTTTGAATATCAAGGAACATATAACACTCTTAGAGCTAATTTTAACACCATTATTCTTACTATTGTTCCTTCATTCCATAAGAGCATGAAAACCACCAAAGGGATACCTGTAAGAATATGACAATATTTAACTTTATTTTGAAACCACCCAGCTAAAAAGGAGAATAAATTTTTATTAATAAACCCAACATTAGCTACAAACCATTCTTCAGTTTAGACTAGGCCCAAGTAAGAACAAGGTCATTTATAAAGACATGTCTAAAAGTTTCAATATGATAGCAACATTAACATTTAGAAGTCAAACATAAACCTTTTCTTTAACATACTATCAACCAGGATAAAACCTTTCAAAATTCTCTAGGTTAAAATAAAAGATTTTAAAGAAATAGAGGAATTCAAAATTTTACCAAATATAAAATTATAGTCTCTCTTAGATCTAAAATATTTTTAAACTTTACTTAAATTGAATTGACCATCTTCGGATAATTTAAAATAATTTGATCATTAGAAATGTTACATATGATATCAACTAAGCTTTGAGGAACTAATTAAAGGAGAAGGTTCCTATATCATTTTCTATCCTTCATGAACAAGGACACACTCAATGAGGAGGTAGAATGAGTGTTAATGTGAGAATCAAAAGACACAACACTAGACCAATATCCTACCAAAAATAAGATGAGCTATTACAAATTTTCCTTTAAATTGTTGATTCACTAGGCCATTTAATATTACATAACCTTCTCCAAGCAGGAGCTATCCTTGCTTAAAAATCAAATGGTAGGATGCTTATTATTACAATATTTTTTATTTATATATTTGGCCCAAATGGAGTCATTGCTTTTGAATTTCCACCATAAATTGTAAGAAAAATATTTTGCTAAATCAAAAATAGATTTATAGATTTATAAAACAAGCCACCCTCTAGAAGAGGACCAATACAATCCTTCTAGTTATGCCAGTGTATATTTTTAGAATTTAAAGAGGGGCTCAAAAGAATTTGTTTGTCTTTATTCAATCTAGCACAAACATTTAGAGTGGGGTTTATAGTTTGCAGGAGATAAATGGGCATATGAATACAATACAATCTTAATCAATAATAGCCTTTCCCCCATGGAATGATATTTAAATTCCCAGGTAAATAACTTTTTATTAATAATATAACATATTTTATAAAAAAAAAAAAGATTTTTAATGCCTTTGGGTAGGGGGGGGGGGGGGGGGGGGAATAAAGGGGGGGGGGGGGAGGGGGTACTAAGATAGTAAATTGGGAGAACCTATGTTTTAAAATTAGTAAAAAATGTTAATTTTGTTATGATGTACCAAAATCATACCTTTACCCTCAATAAATGTGCATTTGCTATTGTTAAGCTTGAGACCACTTTCACTTTCAAAGGTATTAAGTAATTTCTTAATTCTCTTAACATATTTTATAGAGCTATTACAAAAAATGATAATATCATTAGTAAAACAAAGATGAGATATATGTAAGCCACCAAAGTTTCTATTAGCACAACTTTTATATCTTGAGAAATAGTATGTCAAATCTCTAGTCGATGTAGAAAGTAGGAGATAATGAGTCCTCTTCGATAACACCTTGAGAACATTTGAGAAAACCATTAGATTTTCTATTAATAATGATAGATAACCAACAAAATTCAACAAAACTTTTAAAAAGCTTAATGCAATTAACATCAAAACCAAAAAGATGAATAATATTAAACACAAATTATCAATCAAAGTTATTGTAAGCCTTGAAAATTTTAAGATTGAAGATTAAATTATGCCCATGAACCTTTTATATTAATTTATGAATCATTTCCTAACTAGGAAAAAATATTATTAGAAATGTTTTATGCTTTAACAAACTTATTTTAATTCATAGAAATAATCCTAAGAAGAATAAGAGTCCAATAGAAGCCATAATTTTCAAAACAAATTTATTGAAATTGGTGAGCATGCTAATTAGTCTGAAGTCATTCCAGGATTTAGGATTATTATTTTTAGGAATAAAAATAATAAAAGTGCAGGTAAGAAATTTACTAATTACTTTACCTTTTAAAAATAAATAATGACTTTACATATATCCTCCTTATTGATAGGCCAACAATCTTGAAAGAAAGCTATATTAAAACCTCCAGGCCTTGCCATATAATCCTTTTTCATCTCCATTAAAGATGTAAGAATCTCAAGCTTATATGGACTATTGGAGATTATAAAATTATCCTCTTGGGCAAAAAAGAGAAAGAATAATCTGAAGATAAGATATGAATAAAACCCTTGTCTATACCAAGAGATTTTTTTGAAATGAGAAGTAGCTTATTCACAAATCAAAACCAAACCATCACACCATATACTAGATTCCAATTTAATTTTACTAATGAAATAATTAGATTTTTTTTAAAATTATTCACAACATGAAAATATTTTTTTGAGTTTGTATTACCCTCCAAAAGATGTATAGATATAACATTTTATCTCCAATATTCTTCCTCCATGAGTTGAAGTTTGATAAGATTAACTTTAACGAAACACACATGATCCCAAATCTCAATAGAAGAGCTAATAATAAAATTATATTCAAGTATAATAACATCTTTTTCAACTTTAATAAAATTAGTAAAAATATTACAAAATTTATTCTTGTTCCATCATCTTAAAATATGTTTCACCCTCTTCAATATTAAAGTAAAGAAAATCATATCATTGATCCCATCATAAAAATAAATTGAAGCATCCCAATTATCACTTACAACCTTAGAGAAATTAGGAGCTAGAAGCCACATATTGTGAAAATGAAAGGGAGAAAAACCACTAAAATTTCCTTTCTATATTTTTAAAAGCAGGGGTATGATCATATATAGTCCTACTATAATTTTTCATAAAAAAACATTGGAAAGCATGAGAGCCAATTATTATTGGACAATATGAAAGTGCTCTGATACTACTTGAAAGAGCTCTGGCACCCTACGAGTTTAGCTCTAAAACCTTTTAGAGTCTCTCCTTTTTCCCCCACATCAAGGCGGAGTAGTCAGGTCCTTTGACACCAAGAAGATCTTCTTCTTCCCAAAGCTTCCCTCAAGATGAACCTTAAATTTGATGGTACTAAGGTGCAAGCTTGTCATAATAATCATGTGAAATCCCCTACAAACTCCCTTTAAACCACCTCTAAGGATCTTCTCTCTCTCGAGCTCCACATTTTTCTCTCTCCCTTTCAGGTTCTCTCTTCAAGTATTCTCTAGAAGAACGAAGACATAATGGCTGCCAAAAACACTTACTAAGTGCCTTGACAAAGCTTAAATAGAGGGCTTTTAAAAAACTTAGAAATTTAAATCTATTGATAAAGATCATGCAGTATACTCCTAAGATCATCATGTCTAAGAAAAAAATACACCAATGAATAATAAAAATATATTTACAGCATAACCTATTCCACACAATCTTGAGCCTTGAATCTTTATTGAATGGTGCATGACATTTCTAAAATATTAGTATACACACAAACAACTATACCTTACAAATATAAGTAAACATAGGGATGTCAGCCACAATATTTATTATCATAAAAAATATAAACTCGTGAGATCGAGTTACAATAATCACCCCCTTTTTTACTCGAGTTGTAATAATCTCCCCCTTTTTTATGATAAAAAATATTACTAGTTAATTTTGTAAATTAAAAAATATTTTTGCTTAATCTCCTCCTCATTAAGATAATTATATTAAAAATAGAGGAAAAACCTTTTTCTTCTATAATTTTCGTTTTTATATAAATAAAGAAAAGACAAAAAATATTTAGAACCTGAATAACCTATAAGCTAATACAAATATAAGATGAACATATGAAACTTAAACACAAATGCAACCCACAAAATATATTCTCCCCCTTTGACATGATCAAAAAGAAGAGAAACATTGAAAAATAAAACAAAACACAAAAAACAAACTAAAGATCATACAAACCCTGATTAGGTGTAAGTGTTGGTGATGTTTAAGAAGAATTAATTAATTTCAGCAACTTTACTTGGAATGAGAAAGTTACCTCAAACTTTTATTCAATAGAATAGTAAGAAAGGAATTGACTACATTAAGATCTATAAAAGGTTGGAAATTTGAATTTTTGCAAGTTAAAGTCCTTCAATTTTGTAATTTTACTTCCTTTCTTGATCTTTAAAGAATCAAAGAAAACTCGATCTAATGTTAAAAATGAACAGCTTAATTAAGAAATTTATAAAGTGATTTTTCAATTTCCAAAAGATTCCTATGAGATAAAAGAATGTAGGATAATAAAGAAGATTTAAATTTTAAAGTTCAATTTATAAATTGATAAGGTTCTTATTCAAAAGTGTAATAGCCTGATTAATAAATTGAGAAGGAGAGACATAATCATGAATTCCCTTCCTTTCATAATTTAGAAAAGTCAATCAAAACTTACTTAAAATTTTAAGTTAAAAGGAGGTAAAATTTTCATTAAAAAAATTTGAGAGAAGTGAATTGATTTTCTTATGCAAATTCAATGTGAAATGTGATTTGTGTGTATTGATTAGAGATAAATCACAAAATCATACATGAAAATTAAAATAAAATGATTATAAACAAAAACATCAAAAGCTGCACATAAAATATTTATTATTAATAAAACAAAATAAAGAACATATACAAATACATAATTACAACACACAAACAAAGAAATAGAACTTTATATCTCAATATCTTCCTCCTAATATGATGATTCAGAAATTAGGCTTGCCCTGTAGATCTTTTGCTTTTTATCATTATCTCTTATTAAAATTAATTTATTTATATCATTTTCCTTTTTAGGAAGATTTTTTACATTAGGACACTTATATTTCATATGTCTGGATTTCCTACACAGAAAATAAATAACATCAAAGGATATCTTAACATTCTTATCATTTTTACTTTTATTCAACTTTTGTTGATGTTGATGCTTGTGCTTTAGTTGATTTTCAAATTTGCTTGTAATTGATGCTATATCTTTACTCTCAATATCTACTAAGTTGTTTTTATCCATGTCTTTAACTTTTAGCACTATAGTTCCACCTGCATTAAAAAGTCTTTGACTCACACTTTGCTCGTGGGGAATGGGTGAGCCAATCAAATTATCAAATGAATAATCATTCAAGTTTTTTGATTCATAATTAGCAGTGGATTTAGTGTGAAATTTATCAGGCATACAATATAGAATTTTATTAACTTTTTTAATGTTTAAAAGTTCTTTACCTAAAGCAAGTAATATTGTCACAATTTAAGTAAACCTAGTATACATGTCAAATATATTCTCATAAGATTTCATCCAAAATATTTCATAATCATGCATTAAAATATTCAACTTAAATTATTTAACTTCATTAGTACCGTCATATGTAGTGCGTAATCTATCCCAATTTTTTTTACAAGTAGTATAAGTAAAGATTCTCATATAATCATCAAAATTCAAAGCACAAAAAAAATAATTCAAACATTTAGCATTCAATTGAGCATTTAATTGAGTATTAATTTTTTCTTCTCTATTCCATTTAGTAAAAGGAATATCAATTTTGACTCCATCTATAACACTTCAGGATATAAAATAATAGGTTTGAATAATATGCCATATTCGATAATCAATTGATTGAAAGAAAGTAGACATTTGAATTTTTCAAAAATCAAAAGAAATATTTTCAAATAAAGGTGGTCACGTGATTGAATATCTTTTAACAATATTATGATATCCAAGTTAGCCATTGATCTTTTTCAAAAGTTTTCTAAAACTATGTTTTTGAATCCAGCTTTGATAACACTTGAAAGTTTGTGAGGGTTGTGAAACCTTAAAGAATTAGTCTTAAGGCTAACTAAGAGGGGGGTGAATTGGTATTTAAAAACTTCTTTAAACACAAGAAAAAAAACTTTTATTACTTGATGCAGAAATGAATTATATTCACAAAAAAAGATAAATCAATATTTTCACTCATGCAGTTAATTGCAAGAAAAATAAATGTAGAAATAATAAAGAAAGAATACACCAGATTTATAGTGATTCAGTCTAGTATAACCTACATCCACTCCTTGGAGGAACCCTCCAAGTATTGCACTAAAACCTTTTAATATATCTCCGTTTTCCCCCACATCAAGAAGGAGAAGCCCTTATAAAATCGTTCAAACAATCTAGTTTGGCAGAGGACTAAAGCTCCTTTTATAGATAGAGAACATTGATTCCTTTTTGTCCATTAAGGATATGGCAGAGAACCGTGAATCCCTTTCACCTTCCCAAGTGTGGTTGAGTACCCAATTCCTTGGATACCAAAGAGAACTTTTTCTTCCTAAAGCTTCCCTTAAGTCAAACCTTAAATCTAATTGTACTAAGGTACAAGCTGTTGAAACTCTATTTTTCATGACTTATGTTTTGATGATTGACAAACATTATGTCTCTTGGACTACTTGTTGCTTCTAACTTTTTAGGAATCGGAGATCGGATGATCAAGAAGGAGCCAAGTTCAGGATTACGTAGGTTTAGGGTTGAGTCAGTCTGTACTTTTGATTTTCACCTTTTGAGTCTACTTGTAATGGTCAAAGAGACTGATGCTAAGTAACCCTACACACACACACACTTGAGGGGCTTAGAATTTCTATTTTTGCCCACATCGGCCCGGCCGA
>NW_021320190.1:220134-273746 GCF_001605985.2 Dendrobium catenatum | reverse complement strand
CCTTGCCGGGGTGGCAAAAAGGAGGTCTTGTGAGGGCTTCTCCGCCTAGCCGTGGGGGCTAAATGAGAGTCACGTTTTGTAGTGCAATACTTGGAGGGTGCCTCCAAGGAGTGGACGTAGGTCGAGTCGACCGAACCACTATAAATTTCTGTGTTCTTTTTCTTGCTTCCGCACTTTTAAATTCTGCATTTATTTCTGTGGTGTGATTTGGTTTATACAATTTTCTTTCTTTGTGAAAAGAGTTTTTAAAATATCAATTCCCCCCCCCCCCCTCTTGGTTAGCATGGGACTAAGTTCATAGGGCTTAACATTCTTAACGAACTTTCACAAGCATGAGCGATCGTGTGAAATTCCCTTCACACTCCTTTGAAATACCCTTAATTGATCTTCTCCCTCTCAAACTCCACACTTTCCTCTCTCCCTTTCAAGTTATTTCTTCAAGTTTTCTTCAGAAGAATGAAGACAAGATAGCTGCCAAACATACTTACAAAGTGCCTTGACAAAGCTTAAATAGAGGGCTTTGAAAAACCCTAAAAATTTAATTATGTCGATAAAGATCATCAAATATGATCTTGAGATCATCCTGTATGATTAGTATAAAATAGCTCTTTCAGCTATTATAATCAACTTTATTATTTACGATCAGTTCAAGAATTTGTACATATCATCTAGTATGATATTGAGATCATCTAGGATGATAAGTTTAACCAAAATGCAATTCATCAAGGATGAAATATGGGGTGACCAAAATTGCCTCTATTGATCATATAGTATGATCCACACAAACAATAAGATCATAATATCAAAATTAAGTAGATTTGATTAACTAATCACAGAATTAATTTAGACATGTTTTTTATAGATCATTTAGTACGATGTACATCATCTTTGATGATTAGAATAAAATATGAAATTCAAAAACTTGTCAAAATTTTAATTGACAGCTATTTTTCATGATCATAATTGATCATCCTGAACCATCCAAATATTCTAGTATGATTAGTTAGATGAGCTAATCATATAGTGAGATAAAAATTATATAGTACGATTAGTTCAAAAAATAAACTTCTTATTTTGACTCAATATCACTCCCCTTAAGTTTGTGTATGCACGATCACCAAGCTAGCGTTCACCCTTACAAGACTTAACTCAAGAAATCAAATATACATCAATGAATAGTTAAAATATATTTACATCAATACCTATTCTACCCAATCTTGAGCCTTAAATCTTTATTGGATGGTGCATGGTATTCCTAAAATGTTAGTATACACACAAATAACTATACATTTCAATTACAATTAGACATAAGGATGTGAGCCACAATGTTTGTTATCATCAAAAATATAAACTTGTGAGCTCGAGTTGCAACATAATATTCTATTTAATTTATCCCACACTCTTTTATTAAACCAAGTGAAATTAGAGCAGAAAAAAACCAATATCAGGTAAACCACAAACCATAATCATAATATTAAAATCATCCATAGTAGATAAATTAAGGTGGACTCCTAACTTTTAAGATGTGTTAGAGCTTATGTTAAATCACCTCCAAAAAGTTAAGAGACTTAACAGCGATTCTCAATATCATGTAATTTCTTCTATAGAGGGATTCTAAGAATTTTATAATAACTAGCATAATAAAAGATCCCAAGACAAAGAAATTTAAAATATAAAAATTGCAATGTAGAACTTGATCAAAGTCACCCATAATGGTTACATTAATATCTATTTTCTATAATACCCATATTTTACCACTAGAATTAGCATATGAAGAATCAAAACCCAATTATCTTTGATAAGTAAAATGCTTAGTGACTCAACAATGGGCTCCAAGAGAACTAAGAAGAAATTTTATGAATCTTGCACAAGTTATGAATACATAAATGAGTATAATGCTTACCAATACCATTTATGTTCCAAATAATTATACTAATTATTAGAAACATTCTTAAAATATGCATTGGATCACATAATTCTAGCATTAGTGGAATGGGTAGGCTTTTTCTATTTATTTTTTTCCTAGAGGTGACCAATGAAAACTCATCTTTGGATGCATCAACCAAGTTGAGATCACCCCATTTTTTCATTTCATTATTCAAATAGTCCTCATCAGTAGAGTTAATATCTCCTTCTTCCCAATTAGAAATAGAATGAGTTGAAGGGCTTAGACCCTCAGAGGATAAACTTTGGTTTCCTCCAATATCTTGCTCATTTAGAGATTCCCCCTCGAACTTAATCAAGGACTCAACAGAAGATAGAGAAAATTTTGGAATGGTAAAAATTGGAACCATATGAAAAACATCCATAGAAATAGAAAGTCCATTAACAAATCCATCCACATAAGCCAACATATTATAATTATCTACATTGTAAATTTGATAAGGACTAGCAAACTTAACCAAATTTTGATATGACATGTTTAAATTATTTACATTTTGAATGACGAGATAAGTGGGGTTGGGAATTTCATCAATGGGACTACCATTACTAACCAGGTTAGGGTCATTGTCAATAATATTATCCACACCAAATTTAGGGATAGTATTTACATGTTTATCATTATTCTCAATGATTCAAGAGTTATCTAAAGTTTTCTTCCTTAGAAGAGGATTTGAAAAATAACATTCACTTTAATTATGATTTCAATGATTACAAAATGTTGGAAAATCATCCATAACAATCTTATGTTCAAATCAAAACTTTTTTTTTGGACCGAGCCATATACTATTTGGATATTTCTTAGTGATGTTTAGTTCCACAAACACCCTGGCTATATAGGACCTTGAACCAATAGCAGTTGCATTATTCACCTATAATGGGCGACCAAAAGAGAACCTAAACTGTGTAAAGTCTTATGAGAAAATAAATGATGTCTAACCCTAAAAATTAAATATAAATAGGAACAATCGATGATTTCAATGACATATCAAATAGAAGAGAGCCTTTTATTAGCTTCATCTAGCAATTGTTAACATAGTAAGAGTGGTGCCTAAAGACCTGACTATAATAATATCATTCTTAAGCTTCATGGGGACAAGTTGCAGATCAAGCAAAGTAATAAATAAATTTTTACTCAGCTTAAGATTGAAAATGAAATGAAGAATCAAATTAAACTTAGGTATACGAATGGTAAATTTACCAATTAAAGAAAAATAAAATAATACAGCAAGGGCTTCTACATCTTCCTCTAAAATACATAGTGCCATCATATCATGAGGAGTAGTAACTTATTTATGAGGGAAGGAAGAAGAAGAAGAAGACATAGAAATGTCATATTTAAAATAGTAAAATTTATTTCTTCCATTAAGAAAACTCATATCCATAAGCATGTTATGATTAGCAGCCAAACTTTTGGTAGGAACCCCGAAAGAGGGAACAACCATAGGAAAAAAAAAAAAAACAAAACCACGGGTAGTAAAAAATAATTGGAAAAAACCAGAAAAGGAAAAAAAAAACTTTATCAGAGTCAAGAAGGAGACTTCCTTCTGACCAGAGGAAATCACGACCAATAGAAGGAACCATGGGCAAAAATGAAGCATGAAAATTGAAAGATGGTGGGAAGGGGCAAACCCTAGCAGTGCGCCTTTTTTAGATCTAATAATATGTGACTTTTCTCTCTCAAGTTGTATTAATATTATGATATTTTAATTTTCTAAGTTCAATGTTCTTCCATTTTCTTTAAGGACTTGAAAGTTAAAGAAGAAATAAATATTTAACTTAGGGTTGATATTTTACTTAAATTTTGGAGAAAATAGTTTTTTAAAAGGACCCAAAACATTAAATTCTTAACTTAGAGTTTGGTTTTACCTTATGAAAATTCATATAGGGTTCTCTAATAATTAAAGTTTAGTAGATGAATTGCTCGTGGTTAAATTTTTTTAACAACTTAAAAGAAAATTGACTTTCACATTTTTATTTATGATTATGAACTATTTTTAGTGATATAAGTTTAAAAAACATTATTGGCTAGTAATTTTGTTAATTTAGACATAATTGGTTATGATTTAAATGTTAGTTAACTAAATTTTCTTATTGCTACTTAAAGATCCACAGAAAAAAAATAATATAATTTGTAAAATAAAGTTTAGAAATGTTTAAACCTCAAAACTTTATATAGGTAATACTTTTGTAAAAAAATAAAGCACTACTGTAAGCCTCAAGATAAGTACTCCATAGTAATAATAAATAAAATAGGGAATAAAGAATCCCCCATCTAATTCCTTAAAAAGATTTGAAAAATCCTTTGGATTTGTCATTGAGAATGATAAAGAACCAAACATTTTCCACAATGTTCTTGATTAAATTAAAGAAGTTTTTATCAAACCTAAAATTATGAAGCATGTTGAAAATAAAGCTTCAATTAATATTATCATAAGCTTTAGAAATATCCAATTTCAAAGTTAAATTATTCCCATAAACCATTTTTAGGAATAACATGGATTAGTTTATGAGATAACAAGACATATTATTTATACTTCTCCCTTTGAAAAAAAACTAGTTTGATTCATTTAAATGAATTTAGGAAGGATAAAGGTCATCTTAGAGGCTAATATCTTAGATATAAGTTTATGAAAGTGTTGCGTAGACTAATAGGTATATAATCATTCTAATGTTAAAGATTGTCATATTTAGGTATGAGAATGATAGTAGAGCATGAGAAAAACTTATGGATAACATAATAATTAAAAAAAGAAAATGCATCTTTACAAAGATCTTCTCTAATGAAATGCCAAAAAAAAAAAATCATCTAGCCCAAAGACAAAATCTTGATTTATTTACATCAGAGATGTGAAAATTTTAATCTCTTCATGACATTTAGAAAGAAATGTATTATCTTTATTAAAAATAAGGGAAGGTATAAGTTGAGGAAAGGAGGTAGGCCCTACAACCTATCTCTTTCTAGTAAGTTAGAAAAATATGAAATAGTTGATTCACCAATGACATCTTAATCCTCACACCAGTATCCATTATCAAATTTTATTTTATTAATACAGGATAAGGTTTTATTTTAATTTATTTTTATATTAAAATACTTAGTGTTTCTTTATCATTCAAAAAAATGTTCAAAAGTAGCTTTTTGTCGCCAAAAAATTTCCTCATAATTCTATAAATTAATAAGATTAGATTTAGCAATACAAACTTGATTTCAATTATCCTTAAAAGGGTAATTGGAGCAAATGTTGTCATGGTTAATAACATCCTCTTTAGCTTCTAAGATATTATAAAAACTATTTCCAAAACTATTCTTACTCCAACATCTAAGAACCTACTTAAGCCCTTTTACTTTTAAAACTAGAAAAACCATACCATTATTACCCTCAAAATAAGATTCATGAGCAATCTAATTCTTCTTAAAAACTTGGAAAAAATCATGAGCATGAAACCACATATTATAAAAAAGAAATGGTTAAAATTCAATACTAAAATATGATTGAAATTTAGATAATAAAGGCACATGATTAGAAAGCCACTCATTATTTAAAAGGATTTAGCTAAGCCTTTTCCAAAAATTATTAATTATTAGAATGGGTATAACATTAAAAAGATTATGTTAAGTCTTCCATTAAAATTTAAATCCAAATGGGACACCCCCTCATCCTTACTTAAAATCACAACATTAAAAATACGAGGTGTAGTAATAGAAATGATTGGCACTACGTTAGAATTTTTCAAAACATCTGAATAACGAGAATTCCCACCAACAGATGCATCTAGATTACTAGTTTAGCTATCTAGAAAAGAAAGAAGATTACCATCAACAACTAAATCAGAATCTACAGTTACCAACTTTCTAGGTGACAACAATAATAACATGAATATTTTCAGGGATAATCTATTTGAGATTCTTACTGACTTCAGTTGAAGGAACAATCTCATTAAATAAGACAACCTAAAAAGGTTTGTCAGGTTTAGACAAATGCATGACCATTTTAGGATTAATAGTCTAATTCTTCTTATGGTGGAGGTGTAAAAAAACATCAATTTATTTCCATCACCAAGAGTCTTACAATGATCATAGAAAAGTATGAACTCCTTTATGATAACCTTTTGAATGTAAATAATCTTTTTTTGGGCCAAGCCACACTTTATTGGTATATTGCTTTGATATATCAAGCTCTACTACATCCCTAGCAACAAAATGTTTAATGCCATTATAAGTAGCATTATATGTTCATAAAGACCTTCCAGAAATTTTGGGGAGATTGTAAGATCTCGTTGATTTAACCAAAGGTGCACTGAGAGAGGGGGGGGGGGGGGGGGGGGGGGGGGGGGGGGGGGGGGGGTTGGGGTTTAATTGTTTATTTAAAAAAATTCTTTAGCACAAAAAAGATCTTTTCTAAATTTTTTTAATAACTTAAAATAAATAATTTGATCACTTGATGCACAAGCTAATAACATAACATCAATTATAATAATGGTGATGATAATTTAATTAACTCAATCTAACATCAACTATAATTTTTCATTATGTAATTTTTATGAAAATAAATTATAGAAAAGCAAAATGCAAAAAATAAAATCAGAATGAGCAAACTAGAATCTTATAGTGGGTTGGTCAAACCATGACCTACGTCCAATCCCTGGAGTCCTTCTCTCTAGGAAATGCACTAAACCTTTAGCGATTATCCTTTAGCTCGCACAGCTAGGTGGTGAAGCCCTTACAAAATCTCTTCCACCAATCTGGTGTGGTAGAGGACTGCAATCTTTTCACCCTCATAGTGTGGCAAAGAAATTGGAATTATTTTTCACCCTCCTGGTGAAGGTAGAGAACCTCGAATCACTTTTACCTTATGTGGTGCAGTAGAGTAGCTATATCCTTTGACACCAAAGATATCTTCTTCCCAAAGCTTTCCTCATAAAAAACCTTGATACATGGAGGAACTCAAGTGCAAGTTTGCTAGAGCAACCATGTGGAAGTCCCTTTCAAACTCCCTTTAAACCCACAAGGATCTTTTGCCTCTCTCATAAACTCCACGCTTTCTCACCCAAGATTTAGGCTCTTTCTTCAAAAGAAAATAAGGGATGTTTGGCTTTAATGTTTGATGAGGTGGAGGTCTCTCAATTGGATGCTACCGTTTCACTTACTCTCATAAGAAAATTTCTTCTTTGTATGCCAAATTTGGATGTTATCCAAAAATTTTTTGTTAGCATGAAACTCTCGGGGTCCTTCCATGTGGGACTGGTGGATCCATGTCACATTGCAATCCAATTGACGAATAACCTTAACTATAGCCATATCTTTGCAAGAAGGTCATACTATATTGAAGCTTGTCAAATACGCCTTTTGAAATGGATGCCAAACTTTAATGTGAGGAAAGAATCCCCTATTGCTCACGTGTGGATTTTCTTCCCTAATTTGTAACTTCATTTCTTTATTTTGCAAATTTTTTTTTTGGCTTGCTTCTATTTTTGGGAGACCATTACAAACAGATCATGCCACTGCATCTATTTCTCACCCTTCAGTGGCTCGTGTTCTTTTGGAACTTGATATTTCTAATAAATACCCAAATGAAGAGTTGATAGAATCTGAGTTGAATTATTATTTTCAAAAAATAGAATTTGAAAACCTTCCTATTTTTTGTTCTTATTATAAAATGCATAGTCATGGTGTTAATGAATGCTTCCGGTTGCACCGTCAAATTCATAAAGATAAAGTTTTTTCCAAACAAACTCAACACAATGACGTCAATGTGCCTGCTCTTGAGAATGAATACACGCCTTGTGTGGAGGTTGAAGGAAATAGCTCTAAATTGGGTGGCGAACCTATTTAAGTGGATTCTGACCCAACCCATGTCCATGTTTCTCCGTCTCCTATCATCGTGGAGGATTGTCTCTATTGTTAGGGCAATATTATTAGTAATATTGCTACTTTATTCAATGAATGTAATAACTTGGAAGATCAAAGGATTTCTATTTCTTATCCTCAAACTAATGTTATCTCTGAATTGTTGGTCATTGACTATATGTTTAATACTGATAAATCATCTAATAATGATGCCTCTATTTATAATTTTTAGGATTAGGTAACGACCTTTGGAAGTGAGAGAAATAGCAGTGAGCTCTTGGGGCTTGACAATAACTTGAGAGTTAGTGAGATGGCTTTGGTTTTGTAAGAGAATGTGGAACATGGTTTGAATAGAAATGTTAGTGCTGTTGGAGATGTTTTGGACGAAGGTGAACTTCCTCAAAAGGGTAAGGAAAAGGGCTTGAAAATTGATTGTAAGTCTCCCTCTACCTCTCATTACAATAGTGATACATTTACTAACATTGATGAGTTGGAATTTTCTGCCAAATGATTTGCCAAAGATGATAATGATACTAGTTTTATTAAAGTTCAAAATAAGCATGGTAGAAAGAGTAAGAATCTACTTTTACAATCAACTAGAAACACCCATTCACATACTAGTCTTTAGATTTGTTTTTATGTTTAAGTCTATTACTTGGAATGTAAGGGGTATTGGGTGTTCTTCATCTCACTTACGAGTGAAGAATTTGTGTCATATCCATGATATTTTTATTATTATTGTACTTGAACATCTTCTAATCTACTTAGTTATGCTAAATTTTTAGTATTTAAGCATGCCACTAGAAATTCAGCTAATAAAATTTTGATTTTCTGGAAAGATCTGGTTTGGATGGATATTCCTGGAAATTTTACTTAAGTTTTGTATTTTAATATTGAGTTTTTAAATATAAATTATTGTGCTTTTTTTTTTATGTTGCTTCCTCTCGTGGTAATAGAAAAATTCTTTGGGATCAGTTATCCAATTTTCATAGCATTTATCATTTGCATTGATTGGTGGGTGGTGACTTTAACATGATTTCTAATCCCTCAGAGCATCTAGGGGGATCCTCTTTTATTTTTCAAGCTACGAAGGAATTTTAATAATATGATTATGGATTGTAATCTCATTGATATTGACTTTTCTGGTAACAAATTTACTTGGAATCAGGGTCAATTATGGCAATGTTGGATCGTGTTTTATTCAATAATTACTTAACAATTTTAGTTCTATTTTTGATAAGCATCTTAGTCATATGCTTTCTGATCATTCTCCGTTGTTACTTTCTCTCAATACTAGACACGTGCATTCCTTTCCTCAATTTAGATTCCAAAATATGTGGTTATAGCATGACTCTTTTCTGAATGTAATAGGGTGGCCCCATTGCATACTGATAACTCTATCAATAGCATGAAAAGAATTTGGTTTAAATTGAAAAGACTAAAATAAATTTTAAATTGGTGATATCACAAGGTTTTTAAAAATATGTTTACTAATATCTTAAGTGCAGAAGATGCCATTAACATTGCTGAGCTTAAATGTTAATCTTCTCCTTCTAATGATAATTTTGTTCTTCTTAGATAGGCTAAGGATTGTCTCCTTAAATTACAAGCCCAAGAGAAAACTTTTTGGGAACAAAAGGCCTCTGCTAAGCATCTAGTGGAAAGTGTTAATAACACAAAGTATTTTTATGCTTTGGTTAAAAGAAAATGTGCTAAGAATTCCATTAACAAAATCAAATGTGAAGATGGTTTTGTGATTGATAATGTTGAGGAAATTTCTTTGTTGGCTATTCAACACTTTCCAAACCAGTTTAACAAGGTCTTTACCCCTGGTAATATATATAACCTTGCTATTATACCCAATCTCATCTCTCATGAGGATAATGATTTTCTCTTTAAACCTCCTTCTTTAGATGAATCAAAAGATATTGTTTTTGATATGAATGATGACTCTGTTGTTGGTCCAGATGGTTTTACTACTATATTTTTTCAAAAGGCTTGTCTATTATTAATGATGATCTATGTGATGCGGTCATGAAGTTTTTTGCTGGTCATGCTATGCCTAAATTTTTTTCTACCACTTATATTGTTCTTATCCCTAAGAATAATGATGTTAGCAATTAGAATGACTTTACACTTATTAGTTTCTATACAATTTTTTAATAAGATGATTTATAAAATTTTTATGAATAATTTAACTACTATTATTCCCAAAATTATATCTCCTTTTCAAATGGGATTTCTCAAAGGTCGTGCTATCTCTGATAATATTTTGTTGGCCGAGAAATTCTATCATGATTTGGATGTCAAGGTGAGGGGTGTTAATATGATCTTGAAGCATGACATCTCTAAAGATTATGATAATATTAATTGGCAATTTCTTTACAATATCCATCAATTATTTATTTTTAACTTGGTTTTCATTAACCTTATTAGAAATTGTATTGAAGGTTCTTATTTCTCCATTATTATTAATGGAAAGAGTTCTGATTTTTTAAATTCATCTCATGGTTTAAGACAGGGAGATCCTATGTCTCAAGCTATTTTCATTATTGTGGTTAATTATCTTTCTAAAAGCCTTGCTAACTTTTTTGAAAATCACCCCAGCTTCTACTTTAGGACTTTGAGGGGCTTTCACATTTCTAACATATATTTTGCTGATGATTTTATTATTTTTATGAACACTTCTTATAATATAATCAATAAGCTTTTGGATTTCTTTCAAAACTTTGAAACTATTAGTGGCCTCTCTTTGAACAATTTGAAATGCTGCTTTATTGTTTCTAATAGTGCGCATAATGCTCATATCTCAGCTATTAAAGATCTCACCAGTTTTGTGCATGGCCAGTTACCAATTAAGTATCTTGGTATCCATTTTTGTAAAGGTAGAAAGAAATCTTGTTTATTTGACGATTTAATTACTTCTATACAAAATAAACTTTTGTCTTGGGATTCTAATTTCTTGTGTTTTGGGGATAGGCTTACTCTAATTAGAAGTGTTCTTTTCTCTCTCCATGTCTACTCTTTTCAAACTTTTCTTCCCACTAAAATGGTGTGTAATAGAATTGATAAAATCATTAATAAGTTTTTTGGAAAGGTACTAATATTAACTCTAAAATTGCTTGGTCTACTTGGGACAAGTGTTGTGGGGTTTCGAAGGAGGGTGGCTTCGGGTGTAAAAGCATGTTTGATTTGGCTCATAATATTTCCTTCAATTTATGGTTTACTTTTACTACTAATGAGTTTGTGGTCTAATTTTATGTATACTAAATGTTGTGTGGGGAAGCATCCTATTATTTGTTCTTTTAATATTGGTGATTCTAAAGTTTGGCAAAGGCTTTACAAGGTTAATTGGGACATGGAGCCTCATCTTTCTTGGGGTATTGGGGGTGGAAACATCATTTTCTAGTAGGACCAATGGTTAGGTAATCAATCTATTGACTCCATTATTAATTCTTCTTATACTGCTGCAAGATTAATTTTTTCATTAATGATAATTATTGGGAATATGATAAACTTGCTAATATGATTACTAAATTTATTATTAAAAATTTTTTGAATATCCCCTTGAACTTTGAGTCAAAAAACATTTTATTATGTAAGTTGGCTAATGATGGGGCTTTTAGATTAAAAGATGCTTGGCATGTGTTTAGAGCTAAGGATGTTGTTACTACTATTTTATCTATGATCTTTCATAAATGCATTCCCCCCACTGTTGCTACTTCTATTTAGAAAATTTTACATAGATTTATTCTTACATATGATAATTTGATTAAAAGAGGTTTTATCATTCCATCTAAGTGTCAATGTTGTTATCATGTAGATAATATGCATCATGTTTTCATCTCGGGTCCTTTAGCTATCAAGACTTGGTGTTTTTTTTATGGTAATTTCAAATTAAATTATTTTAATGCAAATTTTTCTACTAATGCCCTACTTAATTCTTGGTTTGTTAATTCTGAAGGCCATATTAGAAATGTTGTCCCTTCTTTTATTTTATGGTTTCCTTGGATGGAGAGGAATAATTCTCTTTTTAATGGCTTAGAATTAACTCTCAAAGGATTATAAATAATATAAAATACAAACTTTTAAACTTGTTTTCTATTAATTTTCTTTATATTAAAAGTTTTAAGAATTATTATGATGTTGCTCCTGATTTAGTCATTAGGCTGGGTGCGGTTCTGTCTATCTCTCAGCCACATTATGTTTTGTTGGGTTAAATCCTCTTTGGGTTGTTACAAGCTGAATATTGGTGTCTCTAATAATAAGAACAGTGTGGGGGTGTGGTGGGATAATTCGTGATTGTAAAGGTAATGTCACTCTTGCTTTTGCGGGTCCTTTTCATAATGACAACTTCCATCTAGCCCTTCTTAAGGCTATTCTTTATGGGTTGATAATTTTTATGTCTCTTGACATTATAAATATTAGGATTATGGTTGAGCATATTCATAATATTAATTGCATCATTCATACTACTATCTATGTTCGTAATTATGTGGTTTTTTATCTTGTTTGGGAGATTAAATAATTGATAATTTTTATCCATGTGTCCTTTGCTCAACTGTTTAGGGAAGGTAATGCCTGTGCCAATTGGTTGGGCCATTTTGGGTCTGGGATTGATTGCTTTATTGATTTTTAGGAAGATGTTTTTCCTCTCCCTTTAAAAGGCCTCCTAAGATTTGATAGAATATGTTAACCTTATCTTAGGAGATAATTTGGCATTTTTTGGCGTTCTGATTTTTTGAGGTTTCCTCTTTTGCTTCTTTTATTATGCGGGTTTGGCTTTGTTGGCCTTCTCCCTTATTTTAGATTTTTTCTTATGGACTTTCTTGGTGGGCATTCTTTTCATTTTTTTATTGAGATGTTGTTGGTCTGAAATTGTTTCATGTTCTTCAGGCTGAGCTATGATTGTACTGGCTTTTTAGTTGATAGATATCCCAATTTTTACTCTCCGGCCTCTTACTACTGGGTTAGGCATAGGATACTAAATCCCTTTGGGTGTGGGTTTTATAGGGCTTACTATTAGGGACCTGGGACCTCATGTGAGTTATTGGTTTCATGGTGGTAGTCTAGTGGCCTGCTAGGTTGCCCGGGGTCTTGCTTCTTTCCAATTTTGCTGGTTTGGTTGGGGCTATTTTGTTTGGCATTCTGTTACTTTTTTGGAGGCCATGTGGGCTTACCTGGTTTGGTTTTTCTCTTTATGGGGTGAATTTTTATGTTCTACTTTGGTTCGTGTCTTCTTGTGTTGGGGTGGTTGCTCTTTTTTCTAACTTATCTGGGTGTTTTCTAAAGCTTATTGCTTCTGGGGGGGTTGGTGGGTTTTTTGTTAGATGGAGTGGCAATGGGATTATCCATGTTATGTTTGCTGGATCTAATTCATCCTGAGGCCTTTTGGCCCGAACCTGTTTTGTCATTGCTATGGCACTTACTATTTAGTTGGTGTTTTTTGGATTTGTACTAATCCTTTAGTTTGTGGTTGGGCCTTCTGATTAGTTACTATTCTTAGCTGAATTTTGATGGGCTATTGTTGAGGGCCGAATGTTGGTCCCTCTTGGTTGACTTACTTTTTAAAGGTTTTTTTGCCTATTGTTTGTTGTGCCTTGGTTTATTTCTGTTAGTGGATGAAGGTCCTAATCACTCCAATTTTATGAGTTCTATCTCTCAGGTTGCTATGACCTGGGGTACCATTAATGTTGCTCTAGTGTTTTTATTATATTATATGGCCTAGTTCTCTTTTTTGTTTTGTTGCTTTGAGGTTATGGTACATCCATTATCTGGTTGATCGTATTTTGAGGAATAATAATATTTGCCTCACCTCTATTAGGGCTTTAAATTTGGATAACTGAAGGGCTGAATTCTATACCAATTGCTTTAATTACTGCACTACTTATCCTAGATTTCAGAATTTTTGCATAATTTCTATTTTGCAGCTACTTCTATTGAGTTCATCTTGGTTGGGAAGACTAAGATGGTTGTAGTTTTTTGGTTGGTTCCATATTTTTGGTTGCTCGTCATTATGCACCATAGAATATACCTAGGGTATTTTATACTTATTCTTAGCAGGGACCTAGAGCTTTTAAGTTTTTTTGACTTTTTTTATAGCTCGTTTTAGCAATAGTAAGCTTGAGGTCCCTTTAAGGACCGTGTAATTTTTTTCTAAATTAACGCGTAGGCCCCTTTAAGGGTTTCCCCTAAAAAATATATATTTACCTATAATGTGAATACACATGCAAATAAATATGCACTTCAAATAGTAGGAGAAATAAAGAAGTAGTCAATAATATTTGTTATATTCAAAATCATAAATTCAGAAGGTTGAGTTGGAATAATCTCCCCCTTTTTTATGATGACAAATATTATTGGTTGAAATTATAAACAAACATTATTTTCTCCTAATCCCCCCCCTCACTATGAGAAATATATTAAAAAATAAGGGAAATATTTATTTTTTTATTTTAAGAAAAAAATTGAAATTAAATAACAGATGAATAAATAAAATCAAATATATTCTCCCCTTTTTTACATCAATAAAAGGAAGGGACAACACAGCAAAAACATTGAACTACATGCATGAGGAAAAAAAATTTTAAAAAAGGGTAAGAAAATAACTAAAACTCATAACACAGAAGGAAAAAAATGAAAACATAAAAAAGGAAACAAAAACAAACAATCATGCATTAAATATAATTATTTAAAAAATAAACAAATTAGATAATCAAATATAAATGAACCTTAACATACTTATACTTGATCAAAGTTAATAATTGAATCATTGGCCATTAAGTATAAGTGTGTTACCTCCTCTTCTTTCCCCTATTCTGATGAGTTAGAGGCTAAGTTTGCCTAGGAGATTTTTTGCTTCTTTTCAATTTCCCTTTTTACATTTGGTTTATCCTCACCCTTTTCCTTTATAGGGTGGCTCCGAAAATTTAGGCATTTAGACTTTAGGTGTCTAGGTTTTAAACACCAAAAGAAAATAATGTAAGAAGAAAAGATACCATTTTTACCATTTTTAACTTTGCTTCAATTTAGTTGATGCTTGTGCTTGTGGTTTTGGATACTTTTAAATTGGCTTGTTATTAATGTTATCTCTTCACTCCCATCTTCTTCTAAGCCATTTTTATCTTTTCTTTTGGCCTTTAGCACTATAGTCTTCCCTATTCTCTTATCACCCACATTCAAGAGTCTTTGACTCACACTTTGCTCATAGGCAATGAGTGAGCTAAGTACATTATCAATAAAATAAACATTTAAGTCTTTTTATTCACAAATAGTAGTGTTTTTGTCAACAAAATTTTTAAGTAGACAATGTAGCATTTTTTTTACCGTCTCAAAGTTTGAAAGTTCTCTAACTAATGCATGTAGGGTTGTAATTAACTTAATAAATCTAGTATACATTTCAAATATTATATTATTTGGTTTAATGCAAAATAGTTCATAATAATGTAGTAAAATGTTCAAACTACAATGTTAAACTTCACTAGTTCCCTCATATCTGATGCACAGTTTATTCCATATTTCCTTCCCCTTGGTACATGTAGACACTCTCATATAATCCTTAGATTTCAATACATAGAAAAAGAAATTTAAGCATTTAGCATTCAGTTGTGCAAAGACTTAATGTTCTCTACCCCATTTAGTAAAAGGAATATTTGTTTTGACTCCATTAATAATATGTGACATTATAGAATAACTAAATAGAATCATATACAAATTTTGAAATCAATAGATTGTAAAACGCAGTCATACAAAATTTTCAAAAATTAAATGGAATACTGTCAAAAAGTGGCAGATCAATTACTGAATAACCCTTTGCGGGGTTCTTATTTCCAAGGTGTAGACTGGATCATTTTTCTCAAGGTTTTTTAAAAAATACTTTTGAGACACCTCTTTGATACTAATTAAAAGTTTGGGGAGGTTGTAAGACCTTGTTGAACTAACCCTCAGCCCACTAATAGGGGGAGGGTTAATTGGTTATTTAAAAATTTTCTTTAGCATAAAAATAAACCTTTTAAGAATTTTGAATAACTTAAAATAAATAATTTGATCACTATTGTGAAAGCTAATAAATTAACAATAATTATAATAATGGTGATGATAATTTAATCAACTCAATCTAACATCAACCATTGATTTCTCATCATGCAATTTTTCAGGAAAATAAATTACAGAAAAGTAAAATATAAAAAATAAAAATTATAATGAGTATATCAGAATTTTAAAGTTGTTTGGTAAAACCATGACCTACATTCACTCCCAAAAGTTATCCTCTCTAGGTATTACACTAAACCTTTAGTGTCTCTCATTTAGCTCCAATAGCAAGACAAAGAAGCCTTTATAAAATTCCTTCCACTAACCCAGTGCAGCAGAGGACCATAATTTTTTCAACCTCCTCGTGAGATAGAGAATCTGTAATCCTTTTTCATCCTCCTAGTAAAGGCAAAGAACCTGAAATTCTTTTTATCCTTTCTAATGATGGTAGAGAATCTAGAATCCTTTTTCACCCTCCTCGTGAAGGAAGAGAACCACAAATCTCTTTCACCTTCGCCAATGCGATAATGTAGCTGGATCCTTTGACACCAACAAGATCTTCTTCCCAAAAGTTCCCTCAAGATAAGCCCTAACACATAGAAGAACTAAGGTGCAAGTTTTCCAAAGAAACAATGTGAAAATCTCTCTCACACTCCCTTGAAACCCACAATGATCTTCTCCCTCTCGCAAAAAATCCATTCTTTCTCTCCCAAGTTTAGGCTTTCTTTTCTAGCTTTCTTCAAAAGAAAATAACTCAATGAATGCCAAAAAGGCTCTTATAAAGTCTTATGAGAAAGCTTAAATATAGGGCTTCAAAAAATCCTAAAAATTCAATCCAACCATCAAAGTTCATGTAGTATGATCACATGATCATCTAATATGATACCTAAATTTTGACCCATTAGTGCTGCACAATCATCAGTTACTACAGTACAATTAGTTTAAATTTTCATTATTCATAATGTACAATGTTTAGCTAATAAAGTATGATTAGTTCAATTTTTCTTATTGGTGTTGTACGATTAGTATTTAGTGCATTATGATTTATTCATATCGTACTATATAAATGAATTAATAATATAGTATGATTAGTTCAACAAAATTTCATTTCACCATGACAAATCCTAGGATGACTAAATATCATATATGTCGATCATACAGTACTATCCAGTTTATACAATACAAAAAAAAATTTAAAAATTATGCATATTTGATTGATTAATCATAATATTAAATTAGGTTATATTTTAAACATCATACTTTATGATTAGTTTTATACAATACAAATAGATTAACATTTAAAATTCAAAATTTTGATTAATGTAAAGAACGGTAGGGTTTCTGATTATAATAAATCATCTAGTGCGATGTGTTGTTCGTACTGTATGATTAATTATATTTCAAAATTATTTTCTTAAATGATTACAATTTTTAACTAATTTTTGTAAAAATAGATCATACAGTATGATTTATATCGTACAGTATGATGTAAAAAAAATTAAATATTTAAAATTATTTTTTCTTCCCTTGTGAGTGTGTGCACGACCACCAAGGTGGCATATACCGTTATAGAACTTGACTCAAAAAATTAAACATACATAAATGAATATTATAAACTCTTTTTAGACATCCTAATTCACTAAATCATGAGCTTCAAATCTTCATTTAATGGTGCATCATATACCTGAAATGTTAGAACACACACAAATAAATGTGCACTTCAAATAATGAGAGAAATAAAGAGGTAATGAACAATATATATTATCATTAAAATGATAAACTCAGGAGGCCAAGTTGCAACACCTCTAAATAAATAACTCAGACCACAGAGAATTCATAGAGAAAAGTTATGTAGTCTCAAATAAAAGAAATAAAATCCAAATATGTACAATAAGAGGTTCCAAATAGATGTTAAACATAAGAGACCATTTGATGAGTTTAATGTACCAATTATATACATGATAAAACTTGCAACCATACACCTGACTTTAGTCTAGGTCATTTGACAACTTAATCAAAATATGCCTCGGATCCAAGAGCGTGACAAAAAAATTCCCTAGTGAGTTTTAGTTTGGAAAAAAATCTAATAAGATCCAACTTGGGTCTACGAGTAGTAAATTTCCCAACCAACACAAATCTAAAAAGGGCATTAAAACCTTCAATTTTTTCCTTCGAGATCCAAAGAGTCGTCAATATACAGTGGGTTGTTGCTTTAGTTTCGGGAAGGATATAAAAGGAGAGGAACCCGATAAAGCATATTTAGAAGGATAAGAATTTTGTTTTTCCAGCAAGAAAGCCAAAGTAAATAAAAAAATAATGGTTACTTGCCATAATCTAACCAAAATCCCACAAAAATGATATAAGAAATAGGGTCAAACAAATGCATTAAAAAAATCAAAATCTAGCCACAACCAAAGGCTTATTAAAAGAAAAGAAAACTAGTGATAAGGCCTACAAATATTTCCCTGAGGTAGATTAAACAATTGCTGAAGAATTACAGTGAAAAAAAATGCTCTAGAGAGAGGACCAAAATAGGAGTCAAAAGGAAGTGGCTAAGGAAAAACCCTAGTAGAGCATGATAAGGATCGTAATTTGAAAGATGATTTAAATGTTAGATAACTGTTGCTTCTAATTGATCAGTTAATTTGGTAATTGAAGAACAAAGCATCAAGCTTTAAAAATGTATGAATATGAGTTACATTAAGAAAGTATACATTAAATTTATATGGTACAACCAAACTAAATATTATTAAATGTCTTGATCAATGACATTATATAGTTAACTAAAGTCAATCTTTTTTTTTATGTTTTATTTTTTAATTTGAAAATAATATTTATTTACTTTTAAAAAAAACTTTGTTTTCATTAATATTACTTAGATTAACTTCACATGAGAGAAATTAAATTTTCTTTATAATTATATTTAATATAGTTTTTATAAAGTATTACCAAAATTTTATTTAGATAAGAATAAAAAGCATTTGAAAACAATATCTTAAATTTTTTTTCAAATCTAAATAAAATAAAATTATACTATAATACTAAATTAATTTGTTATTGATTTGCTCAATTAACATAACTCTTACTTATATTATTTTGTATCATGCATGCTAAATATTATTATAAAATTTAATATATACAGTAAATATTATTATGTTATGAATAAAATATAATAAAAATTCTTATTATTTAACATGGAATATTTTTACATATCTAATTGTGTTAATTAACAAATGTTTAGGTTAAGTTACGAAACTAATCAAAATCTATTAAGGCAGTAATATAAGTAATAAACCAAGTTAAAAAGTTTTGACATTTTGAAAACAATCTAATCTTAATTATTATTAAATACTAAATTTATATTTCGCTATGATTATCTATTTAATTTACATTTTAATGCGGCTTTGGATCCATCTTGTTTATTTGGGTGACAATAGGATTTGTTCTTATGTTATTTTGTTATATTAGTCTGGTTGTTTTTTTTTTTTTTTTGCATTTGTTTTACAGGTGGTGCTCCTATGTCCTGGTCAATCTTCATGTATATAAAACTTTTGCTCTAGGGATGGATCATCTTCTTTTTTTGGGCTTGGCTTCTTGCTTGCCTTATTTTTTTCTAGGTTTTCTTTTCTTTCCTTCTATTTTATCTTGTATTATAGTAGAGATCATTTTCCCATTGAGTATTAGAAAGCATTCGATTACTTTAAAGACATGTAATTTTTTTATGAATTAACCAGTAGCCTTTGGTGGGTTTTATCTAATATATATATATATATATATACACACACACACACACTCATGAAAGTGCTCTGATGGCACTAGAAAGTGCTCTGAGATCACTTGAAAGTTCGTTAGGGATGTTAAGCCCTTATGAACTGGCCCAAGGCTAACAAAGAGAGAGGTGAATTGGATAACTTTAAAACCAAAGAGAAAATCAAACTAAAATTACCACAGAAATCAAATTGTCGAAGAAAATAATGCGGAAGCAAATAATAAGAAGGAACACACTGAATTTATAGTGGTTCGGTCAAACCTTGACCTACATCCACTCCTTGGAGGCACCCTCCAAGTATTGCTCTAAAATAAGTGTCTCTCATTTAGCCCCCACAACTAGGCAGAGAAGCCCTTACAAAATCACTTTCACCTTCCCCGGTGCAGCAGAGTTGCCGGGTCCTTTGACACCAAAGACATCTTCTTCTTTGGTGAACTTCCCTCGAGTCAAGCATTCAATATGATGGTATTGATGGTATTAAGGTGCAAGCCTGGCGGAGCAACCGTGTGGAATCCCCCTCCACACTCCCTTGAGTCCCCCCTCACAAGATCTTCTCCCTCTCTCAGACTTCACCCATTCCTCACCCCCTTTCAAGCTTTCTCTTCAAGTTTTCCCCACAAGAATGGAGCTATAATGGATGCCAAAGACACTTACAAAGTGCCTTGTCATAGCTTAAATAGACGAGCTAAAAACGAGCTCATTAATGCAAGTTGCCGACTTTATCGTCCAGGATGATAGACATATCGTCCTGGCCGATTAGTTAAAATTTGAGAAAAATCGTCCTGAATATCATCCTGAAATGAAGATGGCTGATGTCTAATCGGTCTGGATGATCTTGCGATCGGCCTAGACGAAATAACCATTAATTTCTTTCCAAAACTGCCAGAAAAATTTTGGAAAAATTGTCCTAGATCATCCTGGCCGATATTTTATAGTCCAGGCCGATCCACTAGGCCGATATCAAAAAATAAGTATTTCCTAAGTAGATATGGCGGCAAATTCTTTCTGAATTGAGCCTATCATCCTGGCTGATAGAAAATCGTACAGGACGATGTATTTTGCATAATGACGGCTGCTTTAATGAGGATGCCCAAATTAGGGTTTCTGCTTTTGAACAGATCATCCCGACCGATATAAATATCGTCCAGGATGATGTTACCAAAAATTGTAAACTCTAGGGAACAGTCAGAAACTCTTATACATTACAAAGCATCAGGAGCCACAATAAATACAATAGACTCAAGAAAGGAAAAATGGTACAAACTTATTCAGACCTAGTCTACCAAATCTTGAGCTGGTTCCAAATTGCAGTCCGATCGTGTGATCCTGAAATGTCAGTACATAATGCAGTCATAGAGAAATAAAAATGTTTACTATCATCAAAATCATAAACCATTGATCCGCAACAATCTCCCCCTTTTTTATGATGGCAAATAATTCAATTTGAGTTTTCAAAAAAGTAATATTTTCTTCAAATCTCCCCCTCACTAGGATAAACCTTTTTAAAAAAATATGGGAGATAAAAATATTTTTGTTGTTTTAAATTTTTTGAAAAGAAAAAAAGGATACAAATTCAACAATACATTCTCCCCCTTTGACATTATCAAAAAGAGAGGAGGCACAAACAAAAACCAAAACAAATAGAAGACAAACACGTTCTCTGATCTAGGGAAAAAAATAAATATTCTTAAAATGAGAAAGTTACCTCTTAGTTTTAATCAAAAACTTAGTAGAATTGGATTGAGAACGCATAGCCCAGAAAAGGTTAGAAATCTAGAATTTGATCATCCAAACTCAAGTTCTTTTAAAAGGCTCAAAAACTTTTTAATTCAATATCTAATTCAAAGAGTAAATTAGAGAAAGAAACAGTTATTTTTCAAAACTCCTTCCATAAATATCTAATAGAAGATTAATGTACGAATTATTGAATCAGGAATAGAGATTTTCAAACTCAAGTATCAAAAGTATCAAGAATTTTCTTAAGCTTTTAAGATGTCAGGAATGGTAAGCATTTAACTTTGTTGGGCTCATATATTAAATGCACTCAATTGAACAATTGGTATAGAAGCGGCCTGCGCCACTTTGATTTTTGATACACTTATTATGTATATTTTCAATTGGCTCATTGTGCATCTTCTTATTTTTTGGCATCTTTTGGCCAATTTTTTTTTTATTTAATATAGCTACCTTTACTGACAGTTGTTAAAAAAAATATTAAACCCAATCCTATTGATTAAAAGCAAATTCTTGATTAAGAAAATTATGAGTTAGATTTCAAACATTGCGAAGATCCTATGCCGATAAATAAAATGATAGTGAGATAAAAAATTTAGATATTCAAGATATTTAAAAAAATGAAAAAGATATTTAAAAATCAAAACGATTAGAAATTAAAACTACTATTAAGAAAAATAGAGATTGCAGAGTAAAAAAATATGGAGTTTCCTTCCTTTTGACTGTTTAGCATCAAGTCAAACACACACCTTACCAAGATTTTCAAAGAAAAAATAGAAGTTAGATTTTTCATTTTTTAGAAAAGGAATGTGAGTGTAGAAATCAGAAGAAAAAACTTTCACGCAAAATAAAATTTCAAAAATAAACAAAACTAAAACACAAAAAAAAAAAAAATGGAAAAAACACAACACAAAAAACAACGAAAGGCTTTTAACCATTTATCTCTTTCCTGGTCCGATCTGCTTCAGAAAACCAGAATACTGACCCATGAGATTAATTTTTCCTTATCATTAATATTCCCCAGTTTAAATTTTGCCTTCACCTTCGCCAAATTTCTCTTTTCGTAGGAAGAGTTTCTTAAATTAATGGCACTAATTTTTCATTATGGTCCAACGCTTTCTCTACATCGAAAGCAACAAAATGTCAGAAAGAATCATGAAACATCCTTACCAATTTTTTTACCTTTTCTACTTTTGCTTGTGCTTTTAGTGAGCTTTGTGATTTGCTTAACAAGTTTATGGCATTCTCATTACCAACTGATGCTATACTTTCTTTCTGTATCTTCAGACATATTTTTAGAACAATCGTTTCACCTGCATCCAAAAGTATTTTGACCCAACATCTTACTCGTAAGGACAAATGAGTCGAAGCACAATCAAATATCAATAGAATAATCTTCAAATCTTTTGATTACAAATAGCCAATAACTTTGGCATTCAAAATTTTTCAAGTAAACAAGAAGAATTTTGTTGAACTCTTTTCAAAATTTGAAAACTTCATCCTAAGGCATGCAATGATGTTACAGTTTAATGGAACATGTTATAACATGTCTAAATTATTTCAAAAGGATTTCATGGTGAAACCAATCAAAATCATGCTAAACATATTCACATTGGATTGCGCTATTTCACTCGTGCCTTCTAATGAGTGTGGAAGTGTATTTCCACAACTTCCTAACAGCATTAGTGCACTGTGGTACTAACATAAAATTTTCAAATTTAAAAGCACAGAGAATAAATAATTTAAAGATTTTGCATTCAGTGAGCATTTAGTTGTTCTTCATCCTGTTCCATTGAATTAAAAGAAATATCAGTTTTTAATTCAATTAACAATACGTGACGGTGATGAAAAACAGGTTAAATTCATGATCCACATTAGCAAAAATCAATCGTATTGCAAGAAAACTAGACATGCGAGTGTTCCAAAATCAAAATGACATATTTTCAAATTAAAGGAAGTCTGGTTGATTGTAATAACCTTCTACATATCGATTAGCCATGGATTAGAGAATTTCAAAAGCTTTAAAAACTTATTTTTGAATTCCGCTCTGATACCACTTGAAAGTGCTCACGATGGCCACTAGAATAGTGCTCTAGACCACTTGAAAGTGCTCTTGATGGCCACTAGAAGTGTCTAAGACCACTGAAAGTTGTTAGGGATGTTTAAGCCCTTATGAAACTAGCCCAAGGTAACAAAGAGAGAGCGTGGAAATTGGATAACTTTAAACCAAAGATAAAACGTTCAACTAAAATCCACCACAGAAATCAAATTGAGCGAAGAAATAATGCGGAAGCAAATAATTATGAAAGAACACCACTGCCGATTCTATTAGGGTTCGGTCAACCTTGACCTAATGTCACTCTTTTGAAGCCGCCTCCAAAGTATTTCGCACTAAAACAAGCTGTCCTCCTTTAGGGCCCCATAGCTAGGCAGAGAAGTTCTTACCAAAATTTCACTTTTCACTTCCCCGGTGCGAGCGGAGTCATCGCGGTCCTTTGATACCAAAGAGGATATTCTTCTTTGGTGAACTTCCTCGAGATAAGGCCATGATTTCGAAGGTATTTAAGGTACAGCCTTTTAGTATTTTCTTTGCTTGTTGTTTTCTATTTTTGATCCTTCAAAGGAAACTGAAAAGTGTCGCGAGGCCAGTGGATTTATTTGATAAAAATGTCCCGCCGTTAGGTCATCTTTCAGTTGTTCACATTGTGATAACTATAATGTCTTCCTTAGTCTCACTGATTAACTTTAATGAAGTGATGCTTAATGCAATTGTGTATAGTTCTTGAATGTTGCGATTGCGATTTCTTAGCAGATGCTTTGCACTAGTTATGTCATAAAAGATTGAGATTGGTTCCTTACAAGGAATCCTTAATCCAATACCTGTTGTTTCAACCAAAGGACTTGGCACACCATCTTCCAAGGGGAATTATTCAGCTTCATCAGTGGAAGTGGAAAAAGTTATTTGCTTCCCTACTAGTACCAAGCGACAGATTTGTGCCATGAATTTGACAAGATTCCAGAAAGTCTTTTTTCTATCCACCTTGCATTCCTGGCAAATCAGAGGTCAGAAAAAACAATATATTCAAAGAGTGACTATGTCTAAGGGTACTCAATCCTAAGCCTTGGTCCCAAAAAGGTATCCTAAAAAATCACTCTTAACTTAGGCAGTTAGGTGAGACTCCTTAGGGGTCAGCTTGAATCTAGCCAACAAAGGCAACACTAAACATTGATATCAGGTGAGCTCGCCAGTCAAGTAAGTAAAGATCCAATCATTGCTCTACTACTTTCTTCTGATCAACAGACATTACCACTTGGGTCCTTTATCACATGGCAGCACTAGAGTCATTGGGAGTGTTAATTGGCTTAGGCATTTTGTCCATCTCATCATTTTCTTCAAAATATCCTTGTATGTATTTTGTTTTGATTAAAAAGATTTCATCCTCCAATTTTTTTTCGGCTAAACCCAAAAAGTAGAGACAAACTCTTCCCATCCAAACTCATCTCAAATCTCTACTCATTGTATTGAAAAACTCATCACCAATTTTCTTTATTAGAAGATCCAAAGAGTAATAATCATCCACATAAATCTGAACAAAATGAGTAAAATATCCTCCAACTCTTCCTAAGAAAACGGTGAGTGTTTCTACAGCTCCCCTTGACAAACCTCCCTCTTCTTAAGTAAGAATGTTGCTATATCCTTCATATGACCAAGCTCTTGGGCCTGCTTTAAACACATCATACAAAGCCTTTTTTATATATTTAAAATAAGTGATTTAGGAAATTGAGAATTCATAATACCCTACAAACACATCTTCTTTTAATTTCCAACCCTTATTTTAAAAAAAAGGGGGGGCCCCCCCCCCTCACCTCTTTTGGGACCTTTTTCCAAATTTGAAAAAGAAGCTTAAATTCTTTACAGCCAGGCAATAATAGGCACTTCTACATGACTATCCCAATTACGCTACAGGGACAAAAGTCTCCTCAAGCTCTATCCTTCTATTTGATCCTGTACCCCTTAGCCACAATCTTGCTTTTCTTAACCACTTCACCTGCAATCATTTCCGTTGATCTCTTAAAGACCCACTATTGTACCAAACTACACTTTGCTCCCTTAAGGTCTTTTCAACAAGCTTCCAAACATATTCCTAATAATTGATTCAAATTCTTCTAGCATTTGCTATAAATCCCAAAATCACTCTCAGTAAGGGCTTGGTTATCAGTGGTCGGGTTCAGTCATAGAGATACAGGCAGAGTATGGTCTCACCTTCCTAAGTCATGGTCCTAAGTCTTAACTCCACTATACAGTGGTCTCCTAACGACTCAAATCCGGGGTGACTTGGTAGAGTAATCTCCAATCTCTAGGAAAAATTGCTGGAACGTGTTTCACCGCATTCGCATCGATAATTTTTCTACTCCTTGGGTGACTCCCTCCTACTCCTTCATTAACTTTGGGTGCTCTTCCCTTCCCCAAATTTTCTACTCCACTTGTAATCTCCAACATCATCATCATCTACTCCATGTTATCTTAGGATCGGACTCATCAAAAATAACGAATGGGTTGTAGCCTTATATCATCAACAGTTCTTGTTAAACCCCAAAAGACTTCCCACACCTAGATATCCAGAATACTTCCTTCCATCAGATTCTACAGAGGATCAAATTTATCCCAAGTGAGACTTCAGCCATTGTTGTGAATGACAACACCTTACCAACCGAAAAGTAACATGAAAGAATGGGAAAGCCTTGGTGTCTCTACACCCTTAAAAGATCAATCTTCAAGGGGGGTTCTTCTCTAATTTGGCTGTAACATTCCCCTATTCAAAACATAACAAGAATGTGTTAACCACTATCAGCCCAAAGTATTCTTTGGAAGTGACATACTCCGCAAGCATGGCTCTCAGCGGCTTCACACAAGGTGCTCGCGTTCTTTCTTTCAGCTATCCCGTTCTGCTGAGGGGTCCATATGGGGCTGAAAAATTTTTGGCTAATCCCATTTTCTCTCACAAAAAACTGCCAAATCTTTCCATTTTCCAAACTCTCCCCCAATGATCACTATGGAATCGGTCAAATCTCCCATACTAGCTTTCCTAAATCCAAGCTTAGAATAATCAATGTTTTAAACTCCTCAAAAGACTCATTTTTAATGTGAAGAAATCTAGTACAGCAAGTGAACTACTGAGTAGTTCTGCAACAATTTCAAAACCATAAAAACTTTCCCACCACTAGACTACAGTGTAATGGGATCCAATAAATCCATGTGAAGGAGACTTCTGAGGTCTAGAGGTGCTAACTGTCCTTAATGGGGTGAAGAAGATTGAGTGGACTTGCTTTCCTAGTTGACAGGCATCACAAACGGTGGGTCTTTGTTGAAAACGATTAAGTTTGGGGACACCTTCAGAACTAGATCGGTTTTGGGTCCTTTCTTAAACGCGGTTTTCATACTATGACTACAAAAGCCTACCTTGTGCCACAACCAAGAATGCATCAGATCACGTTTATTAGCAAAAAAGAAGACACATTTAATGTTATTTAAATCAACATGCGTTACTGTTGTTATCCTCTTTCCCTGCAAAATTACGTGTTGTTACTTAAATAACTTACAATGCATGAATTTGCACAGAATTGCACGGAACCTTTTCACAGAATTTGACTTGGATGCTGTAGCAAGTTGCTTGACCTTCAATCCATCTACATGTCAAAATTAATTTTCAATCATCAGTTGTTCTTTGGACGATTACCGAATTATACAGACCGAGTCCTACCACCGTTCTTGGTAGGTGTTGTCTCCAAGAGTAACCTTGCTCCCAGTCCGACTGACTCTAGTACAACAAACTTGGACTGACATCACCAGAATACATTATTGTCAGGAGAAGCATTCCACTGTCCAGTAGTACACATAACTCTCACCGAGGCCATATGATGTGGAGCATTCTGCAAAATTACCCAATGTTTCAGATTTAGTGAACCCAAGCAGTTTGGGTTCTTCTTTGAAGAGAAGAATGCATGCATGTGTGTATGATGTGGATCATGTCTCTTTAGTCTCCACATCCCAATGTGATATTATGGTGAAATCGCTCCGCAATGTGTGTGAGATGTGTCCTAGATGCATGCCACAATGAGACATCTAACTGCCAAGAAAGGAGATTCTTAAGTGGCCTCTCTGAGTGGATCTATGACATAATAGTGCCTTCTTCTCTAGAGTTTTTGGCAATTGTATCAAAGTAGGTGTCATACTAAGTTTTTCTTACTGCATCTAAATCATTTTGAATCTTCAATTCAGGCTTCTTAACAACTTTCCAAACAATTTTTATCTCAAATTTTTGTCCATCTCCCTTAGACTTCTGAAACTCATATTCAAGTGTTAGTGTGTGTGAATTTTAATGCATCAAGCTTTTCAATCTTACTCACAATAGATTATTTATTTATAACTCATCAATTCACAAATAATAAAGTCATATTATTTCGAATTCAATTATTTAGATGGTCTTTTAATATCAACATTTCATAGCTCTATTTTTTAGTAGATTTAAAAATCTACATTTCAATACTTAGCATGTGTTTTCTATTAATTTTCCTATATGATGCATGAATTTTTTCTGAACTTTAAGAAGTTGATCGTAGGAAAGTTCACATACCTCTTCTTGATCAGGATTGTGTTCTGCCATCTAGCACAATTTTAATGGTCTCATCTTCTAGTTCTATCTCTGATGAAATCTGATGCCGAATCCGCGCAAAATGCTTTTTGTACTACTCATCTTGTCCTTGCTTGGCTTCGGTTTCCTCCTCACCCTTTTCTTTGCTTGAGTGATCATTTAAGCGTAGGGCAATCAGTTCTCACATGTCCAGGCTTCCTTGCATTCAAAACAGACAACATCAGAAGATTCCTTTAACATGTTTATGTTCCTTACCTTTCTCCCAACTTTGAATGATGCTTTTTGTTTCTTTCCTTAGAAAGATTTTGAATTGCCTTGCTTGATGAAGGCAACTTCATCGCTTTCAGACCCGGAAGATTTAGAATCCGATTTGTGCGCCATTCAGCAGTGCAATTTTTTTCTCCCTTTTCTTCTCACCTGCATCAAGATTTCTTTTGATTCAACCCTTGCTCAGTAAGCAAGAGAGTGAGCCAGTAAGTATCAATAGAAATAGGTGTTCAAAATTAATAGATTCAGATGATTCAGTGATATTTAGCACCATATAGACGAAGGCAAGCAATCTCAAAATCTTATTAACTTTTTTCATAGTTTGAAAGTTCTTTTTCCTAGTGCTGCAGTGAAGTAACTATCTTGAGTAAATCTTGTATACATGTCAGAAATCGATTCATGAGATTTCATATGAAAAAAAGTTGGTAATCGTGCAAGAGAATGTTCAAAACGGGGATATAATTTAAACCTCATTAGTACCTTCACTAGGTGATGCACAATTTATCCCAAATATCTTTACCAGTTTGTAAGTGGAGACACGCATGTAAATCCTAAAGATTAATTAAAGCACACAAAAAAGCATTTCAACATTTTGCATTCAATTGAGCTAAATCATATTCATCGAAAGTCCATTTAGAAAAGAAATTTCAGTTTTAACACCA
Organism: Dendrobium catenatum; assembly: GCF_001605985.2. NCBI lineage: Eukaryota > Viridiplantae > Streptophyta > Magnoliopsida > Asparagales > Orchidaceae > Dendrobium > Dendrobium catenatum. The sequence continues at coordinate 244,841 of NW_021320190.1, read as the reverse complement.
TTAATTCCACGAGAAGCATGGAGGATAAATAACCTTCTTGAATAGCATCCACCATGCGATTAATCAGTAGATGTAAAAACGTTGACATGCCAGGTTTTCAAAAATCAAAAGGTAGGTTATCGAACAGGGGAGGTCGGGTAAAATAATAACCTTCCGTAGTGTTACGATTCCCAAGGTTAGGCCATGGATCTAATTCAAAAAGTTTTCAAACTTAAATTTTTTGAATCCCGCTCTGATACCACTTGATAGATCGTTAGGGATGTTAGCCCTTATAGAACTGCCCAAGCTAACGCAAGAGGGGGTTAATAGGTATTTTAAAAAATTCTATTCACAAAGAATAAAATTGCATAAACCAAAATCACCCACAAAAATAAAAATGCGGATTAAAAGTGCAGGAAGCAAGAAATAAGAACACAAATTTATCAGTGGTTACGATTTAACTCTGACCATATGGTCCACTCCTTGGAGGCACGCCTCCAAGGTCATTGCACTACACAAAACGTGACTCTCCTTTAGGCCGACCATGAGCTAGGCGGAGAAAGCCCGTCACAAGACCTACTCCATTTTGCCTACCCCGGCAAAGGCGCAAAGAGACCTATCTCCTTTTGCTTCCTCCTGAAGCTGGCAGAGAACCCCACAACCAAAGCTATACTCCATTACCTCTTACCGACCTCCTTGCCGACGGGTACAGAGATACTCTAGACAAAGAAGAAGCAGAGCGATCCTTGAAGCAACCCTTGTGAATCCCCTCACAAGCTCCCCCTCACAAGATCCTCTCTCTCTCCCTCTCTCTCTTTCTCTCCTCAAGGCCTTCTCAGGTCAATGCAGCAGCAAAAGGTTCTCAAAAATGTTGAACAAGAGCTCTTAAATAGAAGAGATTCAAAGGAGCTCATTAATTGCAAGTTGCTGACTTTATCGTCCAGACCGATATGGACATCGGCCTAGTCGATTAGTACAAAACTCAGAAGATTGGCCAGAGTGTTGCCCTGGATGTAGAACTGAACGATTGAAAATTGGCTTGATCGTCAAGGCTGATCTCACGATCATCCTGGCCGATCAGTTCAAATCATGGGAAAATCGTACTGAGAATAGCCCTGGATACGAGCTGGCCGATATTTATCATCCTGAAGTAACATAAGGTTTTTGACTGGATCGTCCTGGCTGATCCTGCGATCTTCCACGACGATATGATCGTATCAATCATCCTTAATTACTCCCTTGATTTCCTGATCAATTAAGGTATAATTTGAGAAATTCGTCCAGGCCGATCAATGATCGTCCTGGCCGATAATTTAAAAATACAGTATACCTTAATTTTCTATGTCGACAACTTCTTTCTGTTTTGAGCTTATCATCCTTGCCGATACACATATCGTCCAGGCCGATATGTTAATGACGGCTGCTTTAATTAAGAATCCTTATGCAGACTTTCTGTTTTAAGCAAGATCGTCCAGGCCGATGTAAAAAATCGTCTTGGCCGATATGAGTAAAAACAGAAATTCTAAGTCTCTCAAGTGTGTGTGTAGGGTTACTTAGCATCAGTCTCTTTGACCATTACAAGTAGACTCAAGAATTAAAAAATAAAAGTACAGACTGACTCAACCCTAAACCTACGCAATTCTGAACTGGCTTCGTCTGTTCGTCCGATCCTTGATTCTTGAAAAGTTAGAAGAAACAAGTAGTCCAAGAGAATCAATAGTGCTTGTCAATCATCAAAACACAGTTCATGAAAATAGGTTTGAAACATGAAGTTCTTAACATGATGATTAAAATAACTTTAAAATCACTTTTTTCTGGAATAAGAACAAGTGTAAGAATCTGGTCTTACTGAAAGATGAGCTTAAAAATGATATTCTCAATCTACAACTGAAAGAAGAAGCTGAAGATGGTCTCAGTCATAACGACCTTACTCTGCTGTGCAGAAAAGTAAGGGAACTCAATGTTACCTTACTTAGACTTTCTATGTGGTGGAACCAACGTGCTAAGGCAAATTGAAATGAGGAAGGAGATACTAATTCAAGATTTTACCATGCCTATGCCACGGCCAGGAAGAATGGTAAAATAATTACACAAATCAAGGATGATAATAATATCATTGTTGAAGAAACTGATAAAATTGAGTCAATTTTCTTAAAATACTTTGAATACAAATGGAAAACCCGGGAATGCAATAATTTGAACTGGCCGTCTGCTGGTCATAATCAGTTGCTTAATGCAGCTGATAGAGCCCTTTTAGACACTGAATTCACCGAATCAGAATTTCTATTGCTGTATTCCAGCAAGGATATAATAAATCTCCGGTCCTAGATGGTTCTACATCCTCTATTTTTCAAATTCTATTGGGATATTGTCAAAACTGCTACTTGGAATGCTATCAAGAAGTTTCTCACTACTGGTCATATGAATGGCGATTGTAAAGATACCTTGACTGTTTTAATCCATAAGATCAACACTCCGGTAACTCCTTCCAATTTTTCGTCCAATCACCCTCTGTCAAACCATTTATAAAATTGCTTCTACTATGTTAGTAAATAGATTAAAGATTTGTATTCCTAAGCTCATCTCTGAGGAGCAAGTAGCATATGTCCAGGGTAGATCATTGTCTGACCACTGCCTTCTTGCTTTAGAAATCTTTAACAAATTCAGGATTTCTAAAAATAAAAAGGGACTCATGGCTGTCAAGCTTGATATGGCCCAAGCTTTTGATAGTATGTGCTGGGAGACATTGGAACATGTTCTTATTTGGTTTGGGTTCCCAGAGAATTTCGCATTCCTAATTATGGAATGTGTCACTAATGTGCGCTTTTCTATTCTCCTGAATGGCAAAGGTTCTAGATGGATTGAAGCCAAGAGTGGCTTTAGGCAAGGCTGTCCTATGTTGCCATATCTTTTTATTTTGTGTTCACAATTGCTTTCCAACATCATTAAGTAAAGTGGCCATCAACTAGGCATCCAAACTTCTTACAGTGCTCCAAGAATTACTCATTTACTTTATGCTGACGACGTGTTGCTGTTTGGATCTGCTTCCTCCTCCCAACTTCAAATTATGATGAAGATAATTAGGGACTACTGCGGATGGACTGGGCAAGGTATTAATCAGGCGAAGTCTCAAATTCTCTTTGAGAAATTTGTTAGACCTACTACTAAACAGAAAATTGGGAAAAAATCTGGCTTCAAAATTGTTAATGAGCTTCATTATCTGGGTACTAAGTTGGCCATGAGGAGATTGATCAAGAACGACTTCCAATTCGTGATTGATCACACCTTGGAGAAACTCAATGCTTGGGGTGCTAGATTCCTTTATTTAGCTGGAATACTGATTCTTAACAAAACTTCTTTACTCTCTCTGCCTACTTTCATTTCAACACATTCTTTGATTCCAAAAAGGATTCTCTACGAATTGGACCGTATTTGTAGAGACTTTATCTAGCATCATAACTTTGGTCATAAGGGTCTTCATTATATTGCCTGGGAAGAATTATGTATACTAAGAAAGAGGGGTGGAATGGGTATATACTCAACTATCAAAAGAGTTGGTCTTCTAAGAGCTCGGTTAGCTTGGAGGCTTTTCCAGAACCCATCCACTTTATTATACAAGTGTCTGGCTGCCAGACACGGTTCTGCTATTTGGAATGGAAAGATCAAGCACGGTCATTCTTCACCTCAGAACATTATTTCTGATAATGTCTCATTCCTTAAACCCATTGTTAGGTGGAAAGTAGTTAATGGTGCTAATATAACTATCATGAATGACATTTGGTTACTTGATAAATGCTTCAACAAGTGGCCTATGATTGTTGATTGCGATGGTCTTGAAAATTTGATGTTGCAAAATTTCATCCTTGCGGAAGGTAGTTGGAACTTACAGGAGCTTAACCAGTATTTCAGCATTGATTTGGTTAATCTCATAGTACAACATTGTATTATTCAAGAAGGAGACGAAAACTACATGGAGCTTCTCTATCAACATTTAGGGAAATCTATTACTTCTTTGGCTTACACTGAAACTATCAAAAGGCAAAAATCTATGGATGATTTCGGGTTTGCCAACTGGCTTCAGAAACTTAAGCTTAAACCAAGAATTGAGCTCTTTTGGTGGAGATTAAGCAGGTTTTCCATCCCTACTAAAGAATTTCTGAAATTTAGAAAGCTTAGTAACAGTGAGCTTTGTGCTAGTGGCTGTCCTATTGTTGAAAATTGTGCTCATATTATAGTTCATTATAAAATCCTCATTGAGATCCTCTGTATGTTAAGAACTTGGGGTTTAAAGATACCCTTGTTTACTTCCCTTACGGATTGTCTTCAATAGCATAGACATCTTTCCATTGCTGGACTGGACATTGTCAAGATCTATTGCACAACAATTTTTTATTCCTGGAACCGAAGGAATGATGTGAAGCACAGCAACCCCACACCTCCAATTTTGGTGATAGCTGCCAATGTTCTTTTCACCGCTGCCAATAAGTATCCAATGCTAGTTAACTGGGATATTGATCTCCCTCGGGAGTCTGAAACTACATGGCATCGCCCACCACTTGGTTGGATCAAAATTAACGTTGATGCATCATTACTGGACTCTAATCTAGCCTGTATTGGGGGTGTGGCCCGAGACTCAAAGGGAAATTTACTCTTAGCTTTTGGAAAGCAAAAACTCCATTGGGACATCAACCAACTTGAGTTGGAAGCTATTTTTTCTTTGAAAGACTTTATCCAAGATTGGATGTTTGATTACAGAGGGTTAATAATTGAAGGAGATAACTACAATGCCATCAATTTTCTTCATGACTCCGTTGCGGATCTCAAAGCCAAGAACCAAATTTCTGCAAATATTTCTTTCCTTCATGACTTCAATAAGGTTATCTTCCTATATACCTCCAGGAGTTGCAACAAAGTTGCTGATTTGTGTGCATCTCTTGCTTTGCACAGTAATTTCTGTTTTGATTCCGTTTATTCCCCTGATATTCCTTCTTCATTATCTTGTCTTGTAAAGAAGGAATATGAGGCTTGCATTACTTGATTAGCTTGTAATAGTTCTTTTCTTTTTTAATGCAATTTCTTACACTTCTTTAAAAAAAAAAAAAGAGTGTGTGATTGTAATTGGATAACTGTTCACACGCACCCTAGAGGAGTGAGTCAAAACTTATATGTTTTAAAACTAATCATACTATATGATTTCCAATTATATTGAATGCTTTGTCATGTTTCTTTCCTCCAAAACAAAGTTAATCAAATCATATCTTGAATTTTTTGAACTGTTTGTACTGTACAAAGGTTAGTTTATATAGACGATTCAAAGAGTATGAAATGGGTGAGTACCAGTTCATCCCAAATGAACTAATTTATATTTTGTATTGTTCATACTCTATGATGTAAGTTCATAAAAATGACTCACATATTACAAAATAGGGTCGTCCATGTTTTTATCAAATAAAGCATGATTTGTGTTAATTGTTCGTGCTGTATGATATCACTTCATACAGATGAGTCATAAAGTATGAAATGAGGTTGGTATAGGATTCTACCAAAGAAATAAGTTTAGTTTTAAACTATTCATACACTATGATGTCAGTTTGTACAGACGACTAACATAGTACAAAATCTAGTTCGTATAGGTTTGTACATAGATTTTTGAACTTTTGTACATTTGATCCTCAATAATACTATAAAATCATAGGTAGGTTGACTTGTAATTTTTAATTTTTTGGATTATTTTTCTTGTGTTTATTATATAAGAGTCCTAAAACAAACACTCATATCCTTTGTTTCAATCTTCTCTTGAGAGTGGCCATTAAGTGTGGGTGTTTGGGAGAGATTGTGAGAGTAAAGTGTGAGAGATCAAGTGAGGGGAGGTTGTGAGGGATTCACAAGGTTGAACAAAGGATCTCTTTTTCTTCTTCAAATATATGTACATCTCCTCTAAAGGTTTTGTAGAGAAGATCTTCAACATTGTGTCATGGTACTATGCCATCACCAGGAGGGTGAGAAAGGATGTTGGTACTCTACCATCACCATAAAGGTAAGAAAGGATGAAGTTTCTCTACCATCACTAGGATGTTGAGAAAGGACATTGGTACTCTATCGCAGTAGGTTGGTGGAAGAGAGTTTATAAGAGCTTCTCTGTTACAACTCGAGCTCACATGTTTTATATCTTTGATGATAATAAAAATCTTTATTTCTCATAATATTTTTGTATTATTTACTTATTTGTGTGTATACTAATGTTTCAGGAACACTATGCAATATCCAACAAAGAATCAAAGCTCAAGATTAGGTTGAATAAGGATATAGTATAAAGGGTTTGGAATATTTATTGATGTAATTTTGATTTTTTGAGTCAAGTCCTATAAAGGTGTTTGCTAGCTTGATGTCCATGCTTATACACACTTAGGGGAGTGAGATCTAATCAAAACTACAAGTTCAAGTTTTGAACTAATCATACTAGATAATTTTGATTATCCATAATGATCAGCTCATTAAACTAATCTTACTAAACGATTTTGGATCATCCAGGATGATCCTTTATGATCTTGGAAAATAACCACCAATATTAATTTAGGCAAGGATTTAAGATTCTATTTTTGTTCTAATCATCTCGGATGATCTAGATCATCATGGATGATTAATACTAATCATGCATAAATTGATTATGTGATTAGGAGACTAATTATGATTAAAATTTTCAATCATATCATCCTGGACGATCTGTATATCATCCTAAATGATGTTTCCTAACATATTTGATTTCCTTAAATTACAAAATACCATAATTTTTCTTCTAATCATCTAGGATGATCTAAAATATCATCTTGGATGATCTGTACAAATTTGAACTGATTGTCCAGGACTATCCTGATATCGTACAGGACTATCAGTTCAAATTTGTACATTAGACTCGATAATCCTGTGATTGTCCAAGATAATTTTTTGTCCGAAATTGAGCTTTTAGGGTTTTATGTAGCCAAATTTTTAAGCACAACATACAGAACAATCCTGCGATTTTCCTAAATAATTTTTTATGCCAAGATTATTTTTTAGGGTTTTCAAAACCCTCTATTTAAGCTTTGTCAAAGCACTTGGTACGTGTCTTTAGCAACCATTGAAGCTTCAGTATTCTAGAACAAACTTGAAGAGAGAACTTGAAAGGAAGAGAGAAAGGGTAGAGTATGAGAGAGAGGGAGAAGATCCTTAGAAGGGGTTTCAAGGTTGTGTGGAGGGGGTTTCACACGGTTTCCTTGCCAAGCTTGAACCTTAGTACCATCGAATTCAAGGCTCATCTTGAGGGAAGTTTTGGGAAGAAGAATAACTCTTTGGTGTCAAAGGACCTGGATCCTCCGCTACACTAGGGAAGGTGGAAGTAATTTTGTAAGGGCTTCTCTAACTAGTTGTTGGGGATAAAGGAGAGTCATTAAAGGTTTAGTGCAATACTTAGACGGTGTCTCTAGGGAGTAGACGTGTTACGAATCTGATTTCAGGAAATATAATTTTGATGATAGCAAACATTTTTGTTATTTCTATTTCTCTATAACTGCCTTGCCTACTAATATTTAAGGTCCACAAGATCAAACTTTGAATCGAACCTGCTCAAGATTGGGTAGATTAGAACAGAGTTAGTCTATAATATACATTAAGTGTCTTTTACCTTTTCTTGAGTCCATTATATCTTTGTGGGTCTTGATGCTAAGTAACCTTACACACACTTGGGTGGAAATTTCTAACTATTTTAGAGTTTTCTATTTTTTATCACATAGACCGTGATGATCTGAAAATTATCCTATATAATCAGTTAAAAATAGAAATCTTAATTAGGGCATCTTGTTTAAGGCAGTCACAATTAAGCGCATTGTTCTAGATGATATTAACGTCGGCTGAGACGATAAGCTCAAATTAGAAAGAATCAGCCGCCATTTCTATTTAGGCATCTTTTATTTTTTGACATCATCTAAAAGATCATCCTAATGATGTAGTGTAATTATGCCTAAATTAATCTAGTAATTAAGAAAATTAATTAAGGTTTGATTGTTCAATCATATCAGCCCGGACAATCAAAGGATCATTCAGGATGATTAGTTCACAAACCTTAGTTTTTTCTGGATGAGTAAAAATTAGCCTAGCTCCATTCAAAGCGATGCTCTAAATGGTATGTACTGAATTGAACTGATCGTCCGGGATGATCATGAGATCAGCCTAGTTATCAAGTTATTTTTGCATCACCCAGACATCCATTCAGGGTGATGTTCTGAATGATTTATATTATTTTATACTAATCGGCCCGGACGAGCGTGAGATCGTCCTAGATGAACTAGTTATTTTTCCTTTATATAGACATCCATCTAGAGTAATTACCTAGATGATATTTGTCGAGTCGAACTAATTGTACATGACAATATACTAACATCATGAATGATATTAGACGATTTATTTCTTATTAGGGCTAATTTTAAGTCATTGTTTGAAAGATCTCTTATTTTCTCAAGTAATGATCTTTTTATTATTTTCCTGACCTAAGAGACCCAAGAGGAGAGGGAGAGCAAGGGAGAGAGAGAGAGAGGATCTTGTGAGGGGGAGTTTATGAGGGATTTTACAAAGGTTGCTGCAATCAAGGATTCATGTCATCTTCTCTAGTCATTGTCCTTGATTCCTTAGAGGTTCTAGAGAGGTCTACTTCAGTAACTGATTGAGGTTCTCTGTATGCTTCAGTAGGAAGTAAAAGGAGTTGGGTTCTCTACCTTCTTTAGGAGGAAGCAAAGGGAGGTTGGTTCTCTGCCTTCTTCAAGAGGAAGCAAAAGGAGTTGGGTTCTCTTCCTACTTCAAGAGGAAGTAAAAGGAGTTGGATTCTCTGCCTCTTCGAGTTTGGTGGAAAGGAGTGCATCCCCGGGAAGCGATGTATTGTATGGCTTGAATACACAACAACAAGTGTGTAAGAACCGCTGCACCCGTGCCTGAGTGTAGTGTTAAATAGGTAATGATTTGTACATTAAGGATGGATGTGGGAAAGAAGCTAGTCCATGAAACTAAAATTATGATAGGAACTTGGAATATAGGCTCCCTTATTGAAAAATTAATGGAATTATTAGATATTATATTTCATAGGAAGATAAATATTATATGCATTCAGGAAACTTAATGGGTTAGAGAGAAGGCTAAGGAGATTAATAGTTTAGGATATGAACTATGGTATTCGAGTAAACATACTAAAAATGGTGTAGGTGTGATTATAAATAAGAGCTTAAAGGATAATGATATAAAAATTAACAGAATTAGAGATAAAATTATACCTTTAAAGATTATTATTGATGTAATGGTTATTAATATTATAAGTGCTAATGTTCCTCAACAAGGTTTAGATTCAAAATTAAAATTTTGGAATGAATTAGAAGAATTAATACAAAAGATAACTCTTGAAGAAAGAGTTTTTTATAGGAGTAGATTTAAATAGACATGTCGGAAGAGAGGTAGATAATTTTAAAGCATTCATGGTGGTCATGGGTTTGGAATGACAAATGAAGGTGGTAAGACAATATTAGATTTTGTTTGGCTTATAGTTTTTTAATAGCTAATACCTTATTTAAGAAAAGCGATGCACATCTTATTATTCATAAAAATGGATATAGTAAAACACAGAATGATTATTTTCTTATAAGAAAATTAGATTATTTAGATTGCAAAGATTATAAAGTTATTGTAAGTGAAAATTTATGTACCCAACATCGATTATTAGTTTTGGACTTTAGAAAATAAAAAATAAAGTAAAACAATATTCTAGGATTAGATGGGGGCATTTAAATAATATTAACAAAAGTATTTTTTAGAGTAAGATTTAAGATCTTAAGATTTTTTCTGTGCAATAGGATGTTAATGTTTTGTGGGAAAAAATGGCTAGTGATATTAAGATTATTGCAAAAGATGCACTTAGAGTTTAATAGTAAAAAATAATTAGTGGTGGAATCTAAATGTGCAAGAAAAGATAAAAAATAAGAAGATTTGTTATGAAAATTGGTTTATATATAAAAATTTGGATAATTGGGAAATCTATAAAGAGGCTAGTAAGGAATCTAAGAAAAGCTATTTGCGATGCAATAAACTTAGCTTTTAATGATTTATATAAAAGATTAGATACAATGGAGAAAGATATATATATATATATATATATATATATATATATAAGTTAGCCAAACAAAGAGATAGGAGTAGTAAGGATTTAATTCAAGTTATATGTATTAAGGATGAAGATCAAAAATTTCTTTTCTTAGAATATGATATTCAACAAAGGTGGATGAGATATTTTACTAAACTATTTAATGAAGACTTTAAATATATTATTGACTTTAGGACTTTAGCACCCTAAATGAAAATAAAGCTTTTTGTTTTTATGGGCGTATTAGTAAAATTGAAGTCATAGAGGATTTAAAGAAAATGAAGTGTGGAAAAGTGTTGGACGGAATGATATTCCAATAAAGATGTGGAAATGCTTAGGAGATGATGGAATTTCTTGGCATACTAAACTTTTTAATAATGTTTTGAAGACTAAAAAGATTCCAAATTAGTGAAGATTGAGTTTGTTAATTCCTATTTTTTAAGAAGAAAGGTGATGCGCAGGAGTGTGCAAATTATAGAGGAATTAAGTTAATGTGCCATACTTTAAAACTATAGAAGCCAGTTATGGAGCTTAGGTTGCGACATGAAACTAATGTTTTTTAAAATCAATTTGGATTCATGCCGGGTTGGTCTACTATGGAAGCCATGCATTTATTAAGAGGTTTTATGGAGAAATATAGAGAGAATAAGGAGAATCTACATATGATAATTATTGATTTAGAGAAAGTATATGATAAAGTTCCAAGAGAAGTGCTATGGAGAGTGCTTGAAAATAAAGGAGTTAATAATACTTATATTCAAATCATTAAAGATATGTATGTAGGAGCTATTACTTGTGTTCAAATACAAGGTGGTTTGACCAAGTATTTTTCTATTTTGGTTGGATTACATCAAGGATCAGCCTTAATTCCATATCTTTTTGCTTTAGTCATGGATGTTCTCACTAGACATTTGCAAGAGGATGTACCTTGGTGTATGATTTTATTGATGATATTCTTCTTATCAATAAGACTAGAGAGGGAGTTAAAGTTAAACTTGAATTATGGAGGTGAACCTTAGAGTCTAATGGTTTTTGATTGAGTAGATCTAAAACTTAACATATGGAGTGTAATTTTGGTAGAAATAGATCGAGTGAGGGGATTATGACTTTTTACATGTTTTAGATATCTTAGATCTATTGTTCAGAGTGATGGTGAAATAGATGAGGATATTATTAGTAGAATTCAAGTTGGATGGTTGAAGTGGAGGAATGTTTCAGGCTTATTGTGTGATAGAAATTCCCCCTCAAACTTAAGTGAAAATTCTATAAGATGGTGGTGAGACCTGCAATGCTTTATGGAGATGAATGTTGGCTATTAAAAGAGAAGCATAATACTAAGTTAAGAGTTGCAGAAATGATGATGCTTAGGTGGATGAGTGGTTTTACCAATAGAGATAGGATATGAAATGAGCATATACATGAAAAAGTTGGAGTAGTTCCAGTGGAAGATAAGATTAGAGAGAGTCATCTTAGATGGTTTGGACACATTAAATGGAGGCCTTTCGATTACCCTGTTAGGAAAGTTGAGGTATTAGATTGACTTATGTTTAGAATGGTAGAGGTAGACCTAGAAAGACTTGGTTAGAAAATATTAAAAATGATCTTTCCTTATTTAATTTAAATGAGAATTTGACTTTTAACATGACACAATGGCGAAAAAGGATTCATATACTTGACCCCACATAGTGGGACAAAGGCTTGATGTTGTTGTTGTTATGTATTATTATCATACATAGTATTAATATTAGTTTTAATATTAGTCTTAGTATTAGTTTTATTATTATTACTTACTATTAACTAGTAAGTTATTACATTTTTAAAATGTCAAAAATTACCCAATTTTAAAAAACATAATTTCTTGTTGCTCCACATAATTTTCTATCAAAATTATTAACTATAAAGTTAAGCATGCAGGTCTCTCTAAATTTACTAATATCTATAACTAACAACCTTCCTATTAGTTACATTTTATAAACATAAATATGTTGTTATGTTGTTTTATAATTCATAACTCTTTCAATCTTCAGCAAGATTATTTCTTTTATAGCCGAGCTGAATTTACACCAAGCTACGTTAGTTATAGAAACTGATCATTCATCATAGACGACATCATACCATTGACATAATTAAAACTACAAATTCTTTGTGTGTTATGGTACAATTCATCGATACATACAGTTAACCTTGTATGTCGTGTCACTAAAAAAAAGGAATAAATGAAACATTACCTAGCAACGATTTTAAAACAACTTCTATATATTACTTATAACAATGATTTTGACCTCTTCAATTAATAGTGGTTAAAACCACCACTAAAAAGACCAATTTAAACCACTGGTGGAGAGATTTATTTTATTTTCTCATGATCATCATTAGATGTAACTCATGGTTGTGGACAAAATTAATTTGATTATTGTATCAGTGATTTTCTCTTTAGGTTATCATTAGATAAATTTACATAACCATTGTTAATTATCTCAAAAAATAGACTAACACCATATCATCGACTTGAGGAAAGAAATAAATTTTTTTCTTTTTCAAACTCACCATATAGAATGTAAAAATTATATTGAAGGATAAAATTCATATTCATCTATCATTTAAAATATGAAATTAATCTAGGATTACTTTAGTGAATGTCTAGAAGATTTTTCCCCTGTCTTAGTGAACTAAGATAGAATTTCTTTTATACTAGGATCTTGGATTCCTATAGAGGCAAGCCTAAATAGTCAATTACATCTCTGAAGAGAAAAATTTTGATTAATGTGGAGATTAGACTCACTTGGGGTTTTAAATATAAGTGAGTTGCCTTATAAATTTTGAAAAATATCATTTACTCGTTCAAAAATATATTTAAAATTTATAAAATATTTTTCATTCTTTATTCTTATTCTGAAAAGGAATTTGAGGTGTGTAAATAACTATGGGCTTACGCTTGCTTAGAATGCACTGCCAACTAACAACTTAATATACAAGTAATTATCCTATATGTAGTGCATGAGAAGATTAGCTATCCTAAAAGATCAAAGGATTAGATTAGACTATAAATTAATTATTCAATATTAGTAATTTTAAGTTTAAGTTTAAATGATGCTAACGAGACGACTCACTAAAAACTATAAATTTTATCTTATTTAATTTACCTAACTAAATTTTCTTCCTACCAAAATTTCTTAAAAATTTTGGCCACATAGAGGCCATATAATAATAGGAAAAGCATAGCATCCTCTAAGCATAATGGGGACTTCGTTACCTTGCCTATGGTGGCCATAAAGCCCTAGGCTCTAGCGTATATAGTAGAAATAAAAAGATGCATGCATTTTATGCATAAATATATAAAGGAGTTTTCTACACTACCGAGTACTATATTGTTCTAGAACTAGAATACATATTCTTACAAAGTCCAGAACATATACACCAAGAAAAACCTAGGAAAATTGCTACCCATTAATGCAAGATATCTCCCATATAAATTCAATGTATAAAGTAACATAAATAAAAAAGATTGTATATATGAAATAAATTTTATTCATTTATTGATTCAAATATTTACAATAAACTTAGATTTTGCAGGGAAGTAAAGTGGCCCATCTCCACTATAATAAACTTGAGTTTTTAAGCCCTCTATGAAAGTTTAACAGGGATGTTAAGCCCTTATGAACTAGTCCCAAGGCTAACCAAGAGGGGGGTGAATGGGAATTTAAAATTTTCTCCAAACAAAATCACAAACACAACCAAACAATCACCACAAAAATTAAAGTACAAAAATTAAATGTGGAAATATAATAAGAAAGAACACACCATATTTTATAGTTGTTCGATCAACTTGACCTACGTCCACTCCCCAGAGCCTCTCTTCCGGGTATTGCACTAAACTTAGTGTCTCTCATTTTGTCCCCATAGTAAGGCAGAGAATCCCATACAAAAACTCCTTTCCATCGAACTCGATGAGGCAGAGAACCCAACTCCTTTTGCTACCTCTAGAAGCAGGCAGAGAACAAGACTCCTTTTGCTTCCTCTAGCCAACTCCTTTTTCTTACTCCTAAAGCAGGTAGATAACCTCAATTAATGACTAAATTAGACCTCTCAAGAACCCCCAGGGAACCAGGGACGACGACTAGAGAACACGATGCGCATCCTTGCTTTGAGTAACCTCTGTGAAACCACTCATAAACTCCCCTTAAAAGAACCTCTCTCTCTCTCCCTTGCTCTCCCATGCCTCTTAGCTCTCTCAGGTCAAGACAGCAGCAAAAGATCATTACTTGAGAAAATAAGAGATCTTTTAATAAGGGCTCCAAATTAGCCCTAATTAGCAACAAATTGTCAAATATCATCCATGATGATAGTACATCATGATGTACGACTAGTACAACTTGACTAATATCATCCAGACCATCACCCTGGCTGGATGTCTGGATGATGGAAAAATAACTAGATCGTCCAGACCGATTAGTACAAAATAATAAAAATTATCTAGATCATCGCCATGAATGGACGTTTGGATGATGCAAAACTAACATGATCATCCCAAATAATTAGTTTGATTCAGTACATATCAACTAGAGCATCATGCTGAATGGTGATAGGCCAATTTTTGATCATCCATAAAGAACTAAGGTTTGTGAACTGATCGTTAGGGTTGATATGAACGATTAATCAAACCTTAATTGCATTTTTTAATTACTAGATTGATTTAGGCATAATTGCACTACATCATCCAGGATGTGTCCTGGATGATGTCCAAAAATAAAAGATGCCTAAATAGATCTAGGGATAGATTCTTTCTGATTTGAGCTTGTCATCTCGACCGATACTAATATCATCCAGGATAATGAGCTTAATTATGGTTGCCTAAACTAACATGCTCTAATTAGGGTTTCTATTTTTAACTGTTCATACTGGATGATTTTTGGATCATCCCAGATGATGTGATCAAAAACAAAAAACTCTAAAAGAGTCAAAAAATTTTCCCCAAGTGTGTGTGTGAAAGGTTACTTAGCATCAGGACCCACAATGTTACAATGGACTCAAGAAAAGGGTAAAAGACACTTGACGTAGATTATAAATTGACTCAAATATAATCTACCCAATCTTGAGCTTATTTGATTTGCAATTTGATCTTATGAACCTAAAATGTTAGTAGGCGAGGCAGCCATAGAGAAATAGAAGTAACAGAAATACTTGCTATCATTAAAATTATAATTCCTGAAACTAGATTCAAAATAATCTCCCCCTTTTTTATGATGGTAAATAATAAAAAACAAATAAAATATGAACAAAAGTAAAACATATGATGAAACAACTCAAACACTACTACCCTTTTTGACATCACAAAAAGGAGGAAAAACAATAAAAGAAAAAGCAGATTAAAAGACAAAAAAGAAGAAACAAATAAAAGTTTAATTCTTTTTATTCTTTTTATTTTTTTTCAAAGCATGAGTATAATAAAGTCTCCATGTGATTGAATTAAAAATTTGTAAGAAAAGTGAGTTAACATTATTGAAATCTTAAAAATGGTAGAATAACCGATCCTATTAGCCCTTGCTCGGACTTCTCTCAGGGTAAAATAGTCTTTTGAAAATAAAAGACCTAACTCAGAAAAACTAATTGGATAAGAAAAAGAGATCTGTTCAATACTTAGTTTTAAAAAAATATCTTATAGAATAATTTACCAAAGTAATTTATCACAATCACAAAATTCAATATCAAGCCTTTAAAAATATCAACTGACACATGAATTCTTCTAAGATTTAAAGGTTTGAAAGAGAGGAAAGCTTGCCTTTGGTGGGCATATTTTATGCCTCTTATTAATTGATTGGAGCACTTTGCGCATCTTTTGATTTTTAATAAACTTTGTATATCTTTCTCAATTTAGTGTCATTACGCATCTTTTGAATAGGCATCATTGACCAATTTTTTTTAAGCTATAACCCTTTTCAAATCTCTTAAATACTCTTAGTTATGAGTATATCTTCTAGATAATAGAGAAGAAAAACTCACTCTCTAATATAAGAAAGAATAAATTATAAAATATAATCAAAATAATATGATAAATGCAACGACAAGATTACAAAAACATTTGAAAGTAATATAAAGACTTTGAACATTATAAATATAAGATGAATTACTATAGAAATATAGAAATTATCTCAATTGTAAAATCTAGTTGTTAATTTGAGATAGACTTTTATTTAGAAAAAAAAATTAAACCACTAAAAGAGGTTAGAGGAAGGGAAAAAATCAAAATTGTTTCTCTCTTTAACTGATTTAGAGATGTAAAAATATTGACTACAAATTTTTAAAAATAAAAATAATGCATAAAATATCATTTCAGTAATGATTACAAAGAAAAAAAGAAGATGAACTAAAATAATAGAATTAAAACATGAAAAATAATCGTAAGTAAAAAGTGAAACAAATAAATCTAAAATAAACAAAAGAGTAGAAAAAAACAACAAAAATTAACAAAATAGAAAATTTAGAATTAAGTAAAAATCAAGTTCGTGAATTTATGTCAATCACACCCAATATGATCCTTAAGATGCTGAAAGTGTCAAAAGCTAATGATTTAGTAAAGATATCAGCCAATTGATTCTCAGTTGTCACTTGGTGTAACTCAATGTCTCCTTTAGTCACATGGTCTCTAATAAGTGATGCCTTATGTCAATATGTTTGGTACTTGAATGTTGGATAGGATTCTTAGAGATGTATATGGCATTAGTGTTGTCATAAAGGATTAAAATTATGCTTATAAGTAATCCTAAATCCAAAATTTGATAATTCAAACAAAGGACTTGGGACACACAACTCCCTAAGGAAATATACTCAGCTTCAATAGTGGAAAGTGCAATAAAGTTTTGTTTTCTACTAGAATATGAAACTAAAGATAGACTATGATTTGGAAAGTCCTAGAAGTGCTCTTTCTATTCACCTACACCCTACAAAATTAGAATCAAAATATCCAATAATCTCAAAAGAAGTGTTGTGCCTAGGATACCAAATTCCTAAATTGTGGGTCCCCAAAAGATATCTAGGAATTTACTTAGCAGTAGTTAGGTGAGATTCTTCAGGATCAGCTTAAAATCTAGTACAGAGATAAACACTAAATGTTATACCAGGTCTCCTAGCAGTCAGGTAAAGTAAAGATCTAATTATCCCTCTATACTTCTTTTGATCAACAGATTTTCCATTTGAGTCTTTATCCAATTGAATATTAGAAGTTATTAGAGTATTTATTAGGTTAGCTTTATCCATTTCATATTTCTTCAAGACGTCCTTGATGTACTTTGATTGATTTATAAAGGTTCCATCATCAAATTATCTTATGTTAAACCCCAAAAAATAAGACAACTCTCCTGTCATACTCATCTCAAACTTCTTACTCGTTATTTTAGTAAAATCATCACATAGCTTTTTATCAGAAGATCCAAAAAGTATATCATCAATATAGATATGAATAATGAGTAACTCATCTCCTACTTTCCTGAGAAAAAGGGTGGTGTCTATGCTCCCCTTAACAAATTCTCTCTTTAGTAAAAATGTGTTAAGCCTCTTATACCAAGCTCTTGGTGCATGTTTTAATCCATATAAGGCCTTTTTTAATTTGAAAATATGATTTGGAAATTAAAAACTCTCAAAACTAGGGGATTGTTCTACAAACACATCCTCTTTTATTATCCTATTTAAAAAGGCACTCTTAATATCCATTTGGTAAATCATGAATCCCTTAAAATAAGTAAAGGCTAGTAGCACTCCTGTAGGGACCAATCTAGCTACAGGGGTAAAAGTCTTCTCAAAATCAATTATTTCTATGAGGTTGTACCCCTTAGCTACTAATTTTATCTTATTCCTAATCACCACACAAGAATCATTCATCTTATTCTTAAAGATCCATTTGGTTCCAACTACACTTTATCCATTTGGTCTTTCTATAAGCACCCAAATATTATTCCTAATAAATTGGTTTAATTCCTCTTGCATGGATAAGAACTAAAACTCATCAACAAGGCTTGATTAATGTTGGTGAGTTCAATCATTAAGATAAAGGTGGAGTGGTTTACTTCCTTTTTAAGCCCATGCCTAGTCTTAACACCGTTAGAAGGGTCTCCCAAGATTAGTTCTTTAGGATGACTCAAAGAATATCTCTAATCTCTAGGTAAGGTGTGTGTGGGTTCTACCCTTTCCTCCATATTTGCATTTTCTACACCTTGGATAATCTCACCTACTCCTTCAGTGTTTTAGGCTCTACACTCTTCTCTAAATTTTCAACTCCTTGGGTAATCTCTCCAACATCATCTTCATCCTCAACTCTTGACTTCTTAGGAATAGATTCATCAAATGCTACATGAGTTGTCTCCTCCACCACCAAAGTCCTCTTATTAAATACCCTAAAGGATTTCCCCACACTTGAATATCCTAAGAACCTCCTTTATCATATTTTGGGTCAAATTTTTCTAAGTGTGACTTACCATTATTAAGAATGAAAACCTTACAACCAAAGACATGGAGGTGGAAAAGATTTGGTGTCCTACCCTTAAGGATCTCATAGGGTGTCTTATCAAGTTTGGCTCTAACATTCATCCTATTCAACACATAACAAGATATGTTTATCTCTTCATCTCAAAAGTATTTTGGAAGTGAATACTCAAAAGTATGGCTCTAGCAGCCTCAACTAAGGTATTGTTCTTCCTTTCAGCTACCCCATTATGTTGAGGGGTTCTAGGAGCTAAAAATTTGTTACTAATCCCCTTATCCTCATAAAAGTCTCCAAATCTCTCATTTTCAAACTCTCCCCCATGGTCACTATAGATGAACAAGATCTCAAAACCTACCTTTTTTTTAATCCAAGTGAAAAAGGATATAAACTCATCAAAAGACTCACTCTTATGTGATAGAAATTTAGTCCAAATGAACCTTGAGTAGTCATCAACAATCACAAAACCATAGATTTTTTCCCCTAAACTGGTAGTGATAATGGGTCCTAACTTTTGAGTCTAGTGAATAGGTTGTTATACCTAAGTTAATGTCCCAAGGCTACCAAGAGGGGGGGTGAATTGGTAGTTAAAAAATTTTTCCTCTTTTGATAATTTTAACTGAAATTAAACTTTAATGATATTTTTTATAGAAAATATTTTCAACCACAAAATTTTAAAACAAAAAAAATTTATTGTGGTTCGGTCTAAACCAGACCTAAATCCACTCCCCAGAGGCACCCTCTGAGTATTGCACTAATAGCAATAGTGTCTCTCCTTTTGCACCCACAGCAAGGTGGAGAAGCCTTTACAAACACTCTTTCCACCACTACCCGGTGCGGCAGAGAGCCGTCATCCTTTTACACAATCCCCAGTGTTGGCAGAGAACCGTCCATCTTTTCACACTCTCCTAGTGTGGGTAAAGAACCCTTTGTCTTTTCACACTCTCCTAGTGTGGGCATAGAACCCTTTGGCTGTTCACACTCTCCTAGTGTGGGCAAAGAACCCTTCATCCTTTTACACTCTCCTAGTGTCGGTAGAGAACCGGATCTCCTTGACAGATCTTCTCACAATAAATTTAAAAAGAAGGAAGAAAAGAGTGAAGTAATCCCAAATCACAAGTAGAGATTCTTATCTTTAAACACCAAGTGAAGCCTTCACGCTCCAGTTGTAGGAATCCTCCTTTGAATGCTCTCTCACACTCTCTCCTTGACTTTTCTTTTAATAGGCACGAAGATTGGGTGGCAGTCTAATTTGAACTATACATACAAAAGACAAGAAAAATCGCCCAAAAACTGCAAGTTTTTCAATTTTGTATGCAGTGGATCGTCCCGTGCAATCGTGGATTGTCCCAGATGATTTTACTTAAAGTGCCAGAAATGAACATAATGTATATTGGTATGAATTATGTTCGTACACGCTGATCGTCCCGTACGAACTATGTTCGTCCGGTACGAAACGATTATTTTATAGGTCGGTTTCCAAAAACTCTACAGGACGTAACCGACTGACGTAAGTCGGTTCAGTTCATCCTAAGACGAACAGGTTTCATCCTGGGACGATTGTAAATAGAGAGTTTCATCCAGGGACAGAAATATATTTCATCCTATACGATCTCATCCATAGAGTTTCGTCCAGGTACGAAAATTAATTTTATCCTGTACGATCTCATACAGAGAGTTTCGTCCTGGTACGAACCTTATTTTTTGTTTGGACGAATATTGCGAGTGAGAATCCCGAGAGTTTCATCCCGGGATGAATATTAAATTATCCTGGACGATTAGGACTTAGAAAATTTTCTCGCCACCTGTTAGATCCATTGCTCTTCTGAGGGTTCATTGACATGATCGTCCCGTACGAACAAAGTTCGTCCCGAACGATCAGTTCATAAAAATTGTCCACCAAGAGTGTGTGTTGTGATTTTTCACTCAATTACAATCACTCCCTACCTTTTGATTTTTAGAAAAAACAACGCATGTCTATCCTTCTTACAGGTCACTTTGATTATCGTACTGTGGATCCTAGTCCAGGAAAGTTATAGATCAAAACCAACTAGATTTATTTGATGGAGTTAGGGTAGAAACAACCTTTTTAGCAGATTGGACTATAAAGAAACGTGACTTAGCTCACAAACTAAATTGCCCAAGGTGTTTAAATAGCTGTCTTTTTGTGCTTTAAATCTAAAGACTACACTGCGGGTTTTCAACTTGCAAAAGTGTGAAAGGAACATATGTGATAGACTTTGTATAACTTATGAAGGGACAAATGAGGTAAGCCAATCAAGACTTAACAATAATCTTTGAAAGTTTAACAGGGAATGTTAAGCCCTTAGAACTTAGTCCCAACGAACTAACCAAAGAGGGGGGTGATGGTAATTTTAAAATTTTGGTCTCAAAGCAAAAATCAAAAACAATCAACACGCAACAAAACACCACAAATAGCGGAATATTAAAATGCTGGAACAAATAAAAAGAACACAGCCCATTTTATAGTGTGTTACGTGCAACTTGAACCTACGTCCACTCCCAGGCACTCTCCTCACAGGTATTGCACTAGAAACGTTAGTGTTCTGCTCCTTTATGTCGCGCACAGTAGGCAGAGAAGCCCATCACAAAGTAACTCCTTTTTCCACACTCGCATGAGGCAGAGAACGCTAACCTCCTTTTGCTTCCTTCTGAGCTGTAGAGAACCACAACCAACAGCAAACTCCTTACCTGGCTACCATGACGCCTTCCACGGACCGAGAAACTCCAGACGAAAAGACAAGTAGAGCGATCCTTGAGCACACCCTTGTGAATCCCTCACAAGCTACCCATCTTACACCCCATCACAGATCCTCGTCGTCTCTCCTCGCTCTCTCTTTTCTGCTCTCAAGGTCTTCTCAGGTCAAGCAGCAGCCGCAAAGGTCTCTTAAAGCATTGAAGAGAAGATCTCTTTAAAATAGAAGAGGCTTCAAGAGGAGCTCATTATTACAAGTAGGCCGACTTTATCGTCGCGGCTGATATGAATCATCCGGCCTTGGCCGATTAGTACATAATCAAGGAAGGTCTGTCCAGAGACAGCCCCTGGAAACTGGTCCTGGACAATTGAAATTTTGGCTTGATCGTCCAGGATGATCTCACGATCGTCCTTGTCGACTAGTTCAAATCAGAATGTAAATCGTGCCTGACACAGCCCTAGGAACAGTCCTGGCGCGATTGAAATTTGCGCTTGTCGTCCAGGCTGATTCTCATCCGATCGTCCTGGACGTAATATGATATCATATTCAATCATCCTTAATTACTCACTTTGATTTTCCTGCATTAAGGCTAATTTGGTAAGTTTTCCGTCCAAGGCCGATCCTGGAATCGTCCATGGACGTATAATTGTAAAAATTCAAATATGCCGTAAACATGTCTAAGGCGGGCTATCTCTTCTATTTTTGAGCTTATCGTCCTGGCCGACACGTATCGTCCAGGCCTGATAATTGTTAATGGGTCGGCTGGCCTTAATAAGAAGTCCTTATATTTAGACTTCTGTGTTAAGCTTGATCTGTGTGCCCGGAACGATATTAATATCGCCGAGCCAATGTGGGCAAAAAAGAAATTTCTAATGCCTCTCAAGTGTGTGTTGTGACGGGTTACTTAGCATCAGTCTTTGTATCTTTTACAGTAGACTCAAAAGGTGAAAAAATAAAATTACAGACTGACTCAACCCTAAACCTAATACGCGATCCTGGAACTTGGCTTGCCTCTTTGTATCGTCCGATCTTCGCATCCCTGAAATAGTTAGAAGCAACAAGTAGTCTAAGAGAAGATAGTGTTTGTCGAATCATCAAAACATAAGCTATGAAATAAGTAGATTTGCAACATCTCCCCCTTTTTGGATGATGGCAACACACAAGTCAGGAAAATTTCATTAAAAATAGCCTTGCAAGTTTATCAGAAATCCCAAGACCCAAAAGTTTTTTCCTACACCCTACTCCTGCCTTTTGTCATCAAAAAAGAGGGTCTAAGAAAACACAAGAAAAAGACTATCAGCACATTAACCGAAGAACATGAAACCAACAACAGCAAATTACAGCACTAAAATAAATGGAAGGGATCCATGATCATCTAGATGGAGGTGGTGGAGGGTGGCTTGCTTGAAGAAGTAAGGCATTGGCAAGTGTGGTCAAACTGAGCCATTGAACGCACGGTGATGTTCCTTGTCATGCCTGCTGCTCGCTTCGTATGTGTATGCTCTAGGAGTAAGCGACAACTGGTCTAAATCGGTGCTAAATCCTCAGCGCGGTGTTGCTCATCAGGCGGTAGAACTGTCCCTCTGAGTGTTGTTGCTCCTGAGCAACAACGTAGGCGTCAAATAACCGAGTCTTCCCAACGATTCAAATCTCTCAATCCAACTGAGCAAAGGGTGAGTGCTGGTGGAAACGAGGGACAGGATTCTGGAACATGGGGAGCGGAGCCCGGAGCCCCTCCTCTTCTCAGCCCGCGACTTTCCCATCTCTCTGGGTGAAGACAAGTACATAGAAGTGGGCAGTGGAAGGAATTGTTTGAGTACGTAGGTAGGGTGAAGGTCAGGATGATAGGTATTAGATGATGTATTTGTTTAAGGAACATAGGAATTGATGTTGTCCTAGTAGCGTAGCATATGTGTGCTTTCCTATGGCCTGGGTCGGCGAATTGTAGTTAGGTGATCGATGTAAGCGAAAGAGTAGATTAGCATGCATTGAATTCTCTTTTGGCCATAATGTAGAAAGTAGTGAGTGCCGACAATAGAGGGGTGATGTGAATTCGGTCCCCTGGTTTTTGATTATGGTATTGTGCGACGTGACATGTTTAATTGTTTCCTAAGCATCTTTTGACCAACACGAGCTAGTCCGTCCAACATAGGAAGATGTGTATTGGTCTGACGAAGAAGTGATTCGCCGTGGACCAGGGTCAAAATCAAGGTGATCAGTGGCTCATTTTGGGTGCAGGCTTATCCCAG
The DNA here is from genome assembly GCF_001605985.2 of Dendrobium catenatum. Classification (NCBI taxonomy): domain Eukaryota; kingdom Viridiplantae; phylum Streptophyta; class Magnoliopsida; order Asparagales; family Orchidaceae; genus Dendrobium; species Dendrobium catenatum. The sequence continues at coordinate 221,267 of NW_021320190.1, read as the reverse complement.
TGGTGGATAGCTGTAGACGATCAGCATTCGGCAGTCCTGATATTGTGATTTTCGACAGGGCATCGATTCACAATAGAAGGTCATGACTGTGAGGTGGGTTAATGTGTAGGTTGTCTAAAAAATTCAAGCGAGAAGGGTTCGGAAGAGAAAGGGAAGGCGAGAGTGAGTATAAAACAAAGAGAGGTGTGGGAAAAAGGTCCATTTACGCGGGTATCGAGAGATATGCTGGATGATTATCCCGGGGACAATGGCGTGATGCACTTTCCTTATAGAGCGATGATAGGCAGCCTGATCTTCTGCCTCCTGACAGTCGAGGTCTAAGAGTCGTGCCCTGAAGAACTCCCCTGGATGGCCTGACGAATTACGTTTCCCACAACCATTCCTGAGAGAGTAGCGAGGAAAAACACAAAAGAGTTGAAGGAAGAGGCGTCTGTATGTAAAAAATGGCTGGAATTGGCGCTAAATTTTAAGAAACGGCCTAGTTCGTCCGTGGCCAAATCGCAGAATCGTCCCAGGCCGATTAGGGTACATATAAATTGCGGTACTAGGCCGATTGTCAAAGAAAAGTGGTCTGATCGTGCTGGGTCCGACTCCAGCATATCGCCAGGCCGAATAGACACAATGCGATCGCGTGCCGGCGAGGAGGTCAAGGCTCGAATGACCGTTTGAAAAAGCAGATTCGACCGATACCGGGCCGAAGTTGAGGTTGTATGCGTCCGGGACGATGCATTAATAATTGATCGTATCCGTCAGCGGCCTGAGAGGTTAAAAGATGTTTAAATGTTGGCAAACGTGTATATCGTCTCAGGACGAAAGCGAGTGGATCGGCTCCGGCCGATTGTCCAATAAAATGGATCGTCTGTTGGGCCGAATTTAAAGATCAATAACGTAACTCGACACAGTGAGGATCGTTCCAGGACGAGCGCAGTTAATCGGCCAGGAACGATGCACATAAAATGCATCGGCCCAGAAAAAATAACTATCAGTCAGGACCTAGAGTTCGATCAATCTGTCCAGGAACATGGTGGGATGCGTCCGGGACGATGGTTAGGGTTTTCAAAGACGGAAAGGTCAGCAGATAGGATTTGTGACTGAATTTGTCATAGTGCGTCCTAGTGACGCATTTATGGTAG